>NC_135997.1:16804115-17104115 GCF_048128805.1 Centroberyx gerrardi
AGTATTTGTAGAATGGCAGCATCTAGGAATGTTTTGCACTTTTTTGTTATTGTATCCTTTTCCTCAATTTACTGCATGTATTAAATTATTTTTTGCATCATAAGCCTCTGGTTCGACATTCTCCCTGTGCGACCTCTGATTCTCTTCTTGATATATTGCTTATTATTTTGGAATTTATGCACCATTAGTTGACCATTATATGGGCTTGGTTCTTAGAGCAGAGCAGACACATCTCATTTTTATTTGCATCTATGGACGGGCGAGAATGGAGCTTAACCTGCTGGGATTTCAGGGCTCTCTCTCTCTCTCTCTCTCTCTCTCTCTCTCTCTCTCTCTCTCTCTCTCTCTCTCTCTCTCTCTCTCTCTCTCTCTCTCTCTCTCTCTCTCTCTCTCTCTCTCTCTCTCTCTCTCTCTCTCTCTCTCTCTCTCTCTCTCTCTCTCTCTCTCTCTCTCTCTCTCTCTCTCTCTCTCTCTCTCACACCTCTCCACTTATTCAATAAGAGAAACTCTGGATTGAAAAAGCTCAGGCTATTCATTGCAGTGAAAATAGCAGAAGCTATAGTGTTTGTGCGTAGGTTTGATGAGCTGAGATTGGCTACACCAGTTTCCTGGCTGACAGAATGAATGAGTGTCATGGACTAATGATTCAGTGTAAGAAAGCCAGAGAGCAGCATATGCGGGGCCATTTAAAGAAAGATGAAATGGTCAAATTTCTGTTCTCTGGACAGATTAAACTATTCTTTAGACAATTGTTTCACCATGGGTTAGATAAATATTTTGTGAGGGATAGTTAAGTTTTAATAGTGTTTTCAAATTTGAGGAACATAGCTATGAAAGTATTACTGCAACTGTTTTAATTTGACAAGACAGACACAGTGTTGAGCTCATTCCCCCGCTATTCAATACCAAATGGATAAGGACTGTGTATTTAGAGAAATTGTTTGTGATAAAACTATTCTTGGTTAACAAGGCTGTGCTGTCAGGGTGTTCCTGTTTTATTTGCATTACTGCTAATCTAACAGCTTGCTTTCTCTGCAGATCTCCAGCCATGTAAAGGCTATTGACTCCATTTACCAGACCACAGACTTCCTGGGCATCCGAAACATCAGCTTCATGGTCAAAAGGATTAAGGTGAGTTAAAGCTCCATTAAGGGTTGATTTGAAGCTCAGGTGAGTTCCAGCTGCCATCTGAGTCTGGACCTGTGGGCCAAGTCGCTCTGTCAAAATCAATTTATGAAAACACCTTACCCAAAAGGGCTGAAGCTGGCAATATTTTAATTGGAATAGTTTCTAAATACCTTTCTCCTCAAATAGGAACTGCCATAGCTAACTTTGCAATGAACGTTGTGGTGTAGACACAGTGCAGTGTTTCCCACAGAATTTTGGCAAACTGTGGGGGGGTCACCAATGGGGGGGTGTTAATACCATTAGTAAAAAAAAAAAAGCTATGTTTTTTTGTGCCAAGGACCTCTTCGTTTAATTTTTCTACTCTCTCACTTTATCAGTTTGGGTATCTCTCCTTTCTCACTTCTCTTCTGTAATGGGCCAAATCTCTGTTCTCCGTTCAGATAAACACGACCCGCGACGAGAAGGACAAGTACAATCCTTTCCGCTTTGCCAACATTGGAGTGGAGAAGTTTTTGGAGCTTAACTCGGAGCAGAACCACGATGACTACTGCCTGGCCTACGTCTTCACTGACAGGGACTTTGATGATGGGGTGCTTGGCTTAGCTTGGGTCGGGGCTCCCTCAGGTCGGTACAATACACACACACACACCCACACACCAGAATGTGAGAGTATATAATAATAATAATGATGCTTCTATTGATCCCTGTAGGGAAACTCTCCGCCCCCCTCCACATGGCGGTCAGAGCACAGGGTCAGCTACAGAACAGCCCCCCTGCTGTTCCCATGTGCTAGGCATTTTCTGAGTAGTTTTTTGCTGACAGGCTCAGATCATTTCACCTGTACTTCTGACTTGTTCATTTCAGATGAGTTCAGTTTGGGCTCTCAGGTCTCAGCAGGTCTCAGTAGCAGAATTGTGGTTATGAGCAGAGGAACTTGAGACTGGACTGCTGGTTGCCTTGCTCAGCCGTCCGCATCCTGGTACTGATGTTCATTGGAATAACGATTCTCAGATAGGACTCTGTCTCCATTAACCCCGGCAGACCCTGATAAGCGTTATCATCCCGGTGACTGCATTAACCCCCCACCCCACCCCAACACACACACACACACACACCACATCAGTAAAAGTGTAATTTTATTTCCAAGGACAAGCCAAGCGAATGCATTTTTAAGTTGTGGGATTTTGTCCTGTCAGCGTTTCGCCTCTAGATTCCCACTCTGTCCGTAGGAGTTCGTCAGAGCTGCAGTGCTTCTCACACCAGGTTCACCCAGGGACAGACAGAGAGCCTCACTCGGAAAAGGATTTACTTCGAAAATGCAAGCGAAAGCCAAGATTTGTAAAGAATTGATCTTGATGCCCAAATCAACAGGTTATATTGATTTCATTTTTGTGAAGTGTCAAAGGCTTAAACTAATCTATATCATTATTCATAGTATGAACATAGATATAGCTATCTTTTTTTGTATCATATTCTTCTAAGTGATAATACAGTGGAATCTAGGACTGTGTCAAAAAGCATTTACAGAAATGAGGCCAGTAATCTTCTATAATAGGCCTGCGCCCCTCGATGGAGTTTCATAGAGGTAGAGGGAAGATACAGGCAGAGAGTCCATGCAGATAGAAGTATTTAAATATTCACTTCCTTTTTTTCCTGCAGTGCTCTGTCACTCTAATCTCGCCCATTCTCTCCCCTGTAGTGCCGGCCTGTTAGACTGCTGTCAGCCCGGAGGTTATAAGGACAAAGGGAATCAATGCAACAGCCGCTTGGCAAACAGGCAGCAGTGACCCAGTCAGGCACACTTACAGATACAGACACACAAACGCAGACTCACACACAGTTCATTTTTCATTTCAATAAATCTCTAAATAAACAAAACCAGTAGTGAGGCGACGGTGTTGCTACAGGAGTGTGACGCGGTAATTACCGAGCCCTGAAGCCCAAACTCTCACCTCTGAATGAATGTTCACACTTTTGAATAACATGACGATGCAGTGAGTGACTGGGGTATGAACCCAGCTCTCCTCAGTGGCAAGGAGAGCTTAGAGATTTGCTGTGGCTGTAGTTTGGATAATGCTTTAACTGCTTTTTGTGTATGCTTTGCTAAACCTGTCCTGACATATTAGTAGAAAACCCCTGAGAATACTAGATCTAACTGATCAACAATCAACCATAGAACAGAATGATGTAGGACAAACATCAGGAAGAGCAAGCAATGTGTATGTTGTATTTTTTTCCCCTCTGTCTGTATCTATCACAGAGTGAGTAGCAATAGTGTTGACGTATGATTAGCTAACAAGCAGTGTTTACTTGATGATGTTTGCAGCTGGTTATTTATGTCAGTGGCACTGCCTCAGGCTGTCCCCCATAGTCGAGTTCTGGGTGGTTTTGGTTGGCTCTCCTGCCTGTGTCTTTGATTAAGTTCAGACACCACACCCGCAACACGAAGAAAACAACAACAAACTCTCAGGCGATCAATATGGGCAAATTAGCAATGCTGTAAGCTGAATGAATCGATCCGGGACAAGAGATGGAGAAGGAGAGGGGAGGGACTGAGCTGTGTGCTGAATGCGTTAGCAGAGTCGAGGAGAAATGGGCATCAGGGATACTGGTCAAGCACAGCTAATGGTCTTCTTATTGGATTTGACTTGGCTTCAGCGCAGCGGCTACAGACACATATACAGTCATATACACTCACACACATAGTGCACACATCATTTATTGCCTTAAGTGCTTCGGTCTCATGTTTCTGTGTGGCTAGCAGCTGTCTCTGGTGTTGCCTGCTAATGACTGAACGTATGGCTGATGGGAAGTGAAAGCTGCCACCTTCCCTGCAGCCCGGCTCCGGGGCTCTGCTTCTTCCAGCCATGCTTCCTGGACTTGGATGCAAGTGGTTTCCGAATAGCAGCCCTGCCATAAATACCGGCTTTTGTTGACAGTGTGTTGGAAATGTTTATTCAATTCTGTGGTGATTTTTGAGGCCGTAGTTTTGTGGTGTTTCACAATTATCCTGTATGTGTCCATTTATCCTTGTCTGTGAGTTGCGCCTTGCGATTAGCGTTCCTCATTGCCGATGCAGTCGGTCTGTGTTCAGCGTATGTTATGATTCTTGACTGTTCCCTTTGCCTCATGAATTAATTTAGCATTTTTTGTGACCGATCCACCTGCAATTCAGGCACCAACTATTTAGCCTTTTTGGAGCTCTTAAGTTAAAGGGCCGACTTTCCCAAAAGAACATACTTACCCTGCTGACTTACAATAGCTTAAGTCGATCTTACTGATGAGATGCTTTTGAGAAACTGGGCCTTCTTTTGGTTGCCTCTTTGTGTTTCTGACATTAAAAAGACACTAGTAATGTTAGTAGTATTTAATTACTTATTGACACCACCAATTTTACACCTCTCCTCCAAACAGGTTTTTGAACTACTTTCCCTCTACATGCAGAGCAATATGTATCTTTTTTTTTTTATTTCAGGGAAACTGACACTGCAGAGACTTGGCTCATACATCTGTCCATTTTCTATGCAAGAGTAACTTGCTGCATCTGTCATTGTTAGTTTATGGTTCAGTGACTTTCTTTGAGTGTGGAAGTACATGAGTAGTGTTCTCTGTGACTTGTGGAGCAGCGACCCGTGGCCCCCTGCTGCGGCCGAGCTGTCCCTCTCCCCTGGAGAGGTTCAGCACCACCTGGCCACTCTTTTGCTGCTCTGTGTGTGTGTGTGTGTGTGTGTGTGCTCATGTGTGTGTTTAACCTGCAAGAGTACCTGGCTGAACGGTTCAACTGTCCAATCCTGCTATTCACACCTTGTCCCACAGGAGCAAGCATGTTTTGTTTTTTTGGTTGAGAATGTATATTACTTCCATTCGATTTTTTTCCCACTGCTTTGTTGTTGCCGTTGTTGCCAATTGTTAAAAATACAACTATAATTCAGTGTGTATGCATTTTTCTTTGCTTTTTGGGTAGTATGATATTCCAATGCTCTGTTGTTTTTTATTCTGCTTTCCCAGGAAGCTCCGGGGGAATCTGTGAGAAGAGTAAGCTGTACTCTGATGGGAAGAGGAAGTCTCTGAACACAGGCATCATCACTGTGCAGAACTACGCCTCCCATGTCCCTCCCAAGGTCTCACACATCACCTTCGCTCATGAAGTTGGCCACAACTTTGGCTCTCCTGTAAGTACTATGATCTGAACCTGGCCTTTACCAGTAGGCTTCTCTCTCTTGTGTGTAAAGTGTTTTTCTTACCAAGCCGTGCAACATATTATATGTAGCTCTCTCTCATATCTCTCAACCCTCTCTTTTCCTTTATTTCTTGACCTTATTCACCTGTTTTTTTACAGCATGACTCTGGGACAGAATGCACCCCAGGAGAGTCTAAGATGCAGGACAAGAAGGAGCAGGGCAACTACATCATGTACGCCAGAGCCACATCAGGGGACAAGCTCAACAATAACAAGTTCTCTATCTGCAGTATCCGCAATATCAGCCAGGTGCTGGAAAAGAAGAGGGGAAGCTGTTTTGTCGGTAAATGCTCTCTTATGATCAAACTATTCTGTGTGTGTGTGTGTGTGTGTGTGTGTGTGTGTGTGTGAGAGAGAGAGAGAGAGAGAGCGAGAGAGATACTGTCCTCACTGAATCATGTCTGTCTGCAGAGTCTGGCCAGCCTATCTGTGGTAATGGGCTAGTGGAGCCAGGGGAACAGTGTGACTGCGGCTACAGCGATCAGTGTAAAGACCAGTGCTGCTTTGACGCCAACGAGGCTGACGGCAAGAAGTGCAAACTCAAGCCTGGAAAAATCTGCAGGTCATTAGCATGCAGCGAGACAGTTAATCAGCACACATATTTTGTAGCATTTATTCAAAGTAAAAAAGTATTTTTTGTATAACATTTGGTTGACTGATTGCATATTTGTGAATCGTTCTTCACAGTCCCAGTCAAGGCCCATGTTGCACACCAGAGTGCAGCTATAAGGGCACCAATGAGAAATGCAGGCTGGAGTCGGAGTGTGCCCATGAGGGCACGTGCAATGGAGCCACTCCCCTCTGTCCCACCTCAGAACCAAAGGCCAACTTCACCGCCTGCCATGGAGAGACACAAGTCTGCCTCAATGGGGTAAGTTGGAATCAGTTGCATTCTTGAGTGAGCGTGCGCTTGTTTGTGTTTAAAATAAAAGGATTTGTAGAGCTGTAGATGTCTTGGCATGACTCATGACTTGACATATCTGATTTTGCCTGACCCGTCTGTTTTGCCCAGGGCTGCTCTGGTTCTATCTGTGAGAAATACGGTCTGGAGGTTTGCACCTGTGCTGTCCAGGAGGGCAAGGACGAGGCAGCTGAGCTGTGCCATGTCTGCTGCATGGAGAAAAGTGAGTGGCAGCCTACAACACTATCGCTGAATCAAAACACACAAACACATTTTATTCATCCCAGAAGGCAGTTCAGTTGTTACAGCAGCAACACACACTGGAAACAAAATAAACATCAGAACAAAATGCTATAATAAAGCTAAAACAATGCTTTATTTGTCCCACCATACAATCACCTGACCTACTGACATATCAAAATATGACACAGTGCTCACAGTAATTACTTGTTATTGTGCAGGACTTAATTGATGAGGTTGTTTCTCGATGTGTTCACATCCATGACTCATATTTTTCAGAAATATTTGCTGTGCTCTAAACTCTGTCAAACTTCTTCAAGTCTTTACAGATCAGTATTTTATTTTATCTGTTTGAGCGCAAAGCTCCAGTCTGACAGACTTAGTTATCATCAATATCAAAGAGATCACTCACTCTCCCTCTGCCTACAGTGAAACCCAACACCTGCAGCAGCACAGGCTCAGAGAGATGGGCCAGCTTTTTCAACAAGAAGATCACTACACTGCAGCCCGGCTCACCCTGCAATGACTTTAAGGGCTACTGTGATGTGTTCATGAAGTGTCGTCTGGTGGATGCTGACGGGCCTCTGGCCAGGCTAAAGAAGGCCATCTTCAATGCAGAACTCTACGAGAATATTGCGGAGTGGATAGTGGTGAGTGTCCCAGTACAAGAATTGCACTTGCAATTCTGTCCAGTGGAGCCAACACAGCCAAGATTGGTCAACACAATGACACACATACATGTATATATCCTGTACAGTCCTGTGCATTTCTGTAAGAAGTGTTTTTGAAATGGTTACAGGACCTTTATTTAGATGCCCTCTAATACACTTGTGTGTTTTACAGGCTCACTGGTGGGCAGTGCTGTTGATGGGTATTGCTCTCATCATGCTAATGGCTGGCTTCATCAAGATCTGCAGCGTCCACACCCCCAGCAGCAACCCCAAGCTGCCCCCACCAAAGCCACTGCCAGGTACATCTTCATATATGTGTGTATGTCTCTCTGTGAAGATCAGCAAACCTCTCCCCAAGTTAGAAACAACAGAGGCACGACATGATTCACAGAGTCCTGCACAGACTAACGTTGGAGCTGCTCCACTGATAGTGAAGTGGGCGAGCAGCTGTGTGGGCACAGTCACCTGACTCTGCAAACTCAGGCTCCAATTCATCGTTAATGTTGCTGCCCTGGTTTTCTGGTTTGTTGCTTTAGGAGAGAGTTGCTCCATGTTCACAGACGGTGATTGCAGGAAGACAGGATTAACATGAATTCTGTTTAAGTAAAACTTGTGCAGTTTGCCACATAATGCATTTGCAAAGCTAACCAAAACTATTTGTAAAGTTGTGAGGCAGCTTTTCAATGCTACGCACGGAGAACTCCCACTCTAAGTAAACTGTGATCCTTTGTGTTGGAGCTCTTGAAATCTGTGATCACAAGGCTTTCTCTGACTATTGCCAGCAATCCTAGCTCATCAGGATTATTGGCTATCCAGCTCACTTTTGTTGCTTTTTGATCTTCTTGATAAATGAGTTGTGTGTTTATAAGGCTGTGTTGGTGATCCTCATGGCATGAGGAACATTTTGTATGTGATCCCTGTCTTTGTCTCATCATCTGCTGTGTGCACCTTGCTGATGGTGTAACAAGAACGTGTGAAGAGAAAAATCATTGTGGAGTAACATTCGCTTTCACAGTTGTTGGACTTGAAAAGATCAGAATCAGAGTCAGAGTCAGAACTTTAATTGCCAAGTACAATGTAAAAGGAATTTCTCTTGTTACAGGTGTCAACATACAATCTAATAAGAAAAATGTACAATACAAATAAAAGATGTGCAGTTAGTTATGTACAGATATGTGCAATGAGTATAAGTACAGGTACATTATATGATCAGTGATATGTACAGTTAAAGTGCAGGTAATAATAGTAAAAGTAATAGTGTGTGTCCAGCCTTACTGAGATGTCTGTGTCCTTCAGGTACATTGAAGAGGAGAAGAGCCCAGAACGCAAACCCACAGTCCCAGGCGCAGCGCCACCACCGCCAGCCCAGAGAGAACTATCAGATGGGTCAGATGAGACGCTGAGACACTGGTCTTCTCTTTGCCTTGGTTCTTCCTAGTGCCTACAATGGGAGCACTTCACTCCAAAGAGTTACCTTTACCACCACCTATTGCAACATTCTGAAAACTGGCAACTGAACTGATTTCACTGGACAAAGCCCAAAGTTTCCTGGGCCTAACAAACTCACCCAGCACCTCTGCTCTGAGAGCCAGATTAGCAGTGGTTCACACAGCTTTTACAGGAAATAAATAAGATAACTTTTTCAAGGAGGGACAGGAGGAGAAAATCACTGATTTCTGTTATGTGGTCTTTATCTTTTCCATTTGAATGCTTTTTTTTTTTTACCGGAATGGAGGAGAGAGAGGAGGAGCCTTGTGGTAGAATCCTCTTCTTCTCTCCTCCATTCACGCTATCCTTTCTCCTGTTTTTCCTCTCTGAGGTGCTGCCATCATCAGCACGATAACAAGACTGCAAGTCCCATGAGTTTTTTGCTGCCAATCAAAACCAGGAATGAGACATTGTATTGGAAGAAAACTCTTTTTTGCCAATGTAATTAGATTGTTTTAAATCAAAACACAATGGAAAACTGAAGCTTTTATTTCTAAAGCATACATGTTCTTTCTGTGTGCAATTGTACAGACGTTGCAGTATAGTTTTTTTTTCCGTGTTTCATATGAATTTGATTTTCTGTCTGATGATTATTTACTGTTTTAATTCACTTTCTCAGGATTAATAAAACAACAGCAAACAAGTGTATGGGGCGGATCTGGGAAGATGGCTGCCTGTGTATTCCAGGGGCAAAGTCCCTCCTGGCCACTCCCTGTGGTTCACAGTCGCTGCCATGGGATGTAGATGGTGTCTGAGCAGCCTGGTAGAATGTAGCAACAAGCTGAATAAGATTATAGTGTCATCTGATAAAAGATTGAGGGTTGTGGAGGTGATGGATGTATATTTTCTGGTGTGGTATGGTTTTGCAGGTGGAAGGTGTTATGTGGCTACGTTTACATAAAGGTGCAGGCTGAAATGAATGGTAAAAGAATAGCTTTTTTTTTTTTTTTTTCAACTTTGATTGTATCACACCTTTATTGTATCACCGCTGTTTCCCCCTGACTGACCCTTGCTTTGGCACTGATTTGTGACACATTTGTAAAACAACCACTTTATACTACAGATGTGCTCGTCTGTTCATTCCAAGTGAATGATTGATGAGAATAGGGAGACAAAATGGGGGAATCTATTCTATTGCTTTAGTGCAGAAGGCTGTTGGCAGACTAGGCTGTTGGCCAAGATGTTGATAGATGTTCTCCTTCAAGGCAAAGGCTGTTGGCTGAAGTCTGGGGACACAGGTAGGCCATATGTAGGGAGTAATTGTAGGATAGAAAGCCACAATGTCCCAGTCTGATTGTCCTGGCTGTATTCTCACTTGTTCTGTTGTCCCCCTCTGAATTACAGACGCTTGGGGCTGTTCTTAAAAAAAAAAAAAGAAAGTTGTTTTAAAAACCACTCCAAGCCAGTTAGTGGAGTCTCCTGGGCTTCGGCCATGCATTACAAATGTAATGATGGTTTGCCAGATGAAGAACCAGGCTGGTTTTAATGTGATTGTGGATTTTGCTTTTAGTGATTTTACTTGCAGTTCAGATTATTTGTATATGTGGAAGAACTGAATCAATTGATGAAAACTAGAAATTCTAATTTTATTGTGGCTTCATTGCTGTGAGTGTCCAGCTGAGTTCAGCTGGTGTTAACTGAAATTTACTAGGGCAAACAATCAACTATCTCTGTGTGTCAGTCACCCACCGCTGTCCTGTCGTCTCTCTTCCTGATCCTGACCTTCATGATCAGGATTTACTCAAGGGATTTTCTTACCCACTAGAGACCTTTGTTTTTCCCCCATGGTTTGTGTAATGACATTAAAAAACGTGCCTACTCGGAGTAGAGTGTGATTGAAGTCGGTGTTTCATTGCCACTGATCTTTACCAAGGCAGAACCCGTAGTGAGGTGGCAGTTCATCCAAAGACTCTCCTCAGTCTGGACTGCTGAAATCTAAAGAGGGTTGAGGAAGCGTATTGGAAACAAAGTGATTCGACATAGGGCTGGGAGATAAGAACAATATGATAAGTTTGACAAGAAATTATTTTAATGTATGATATTTGTCAACTTGTTAAATTAGCAAATTGATGTTCTTCGCATTTAACTCTTTCAAATAATGATCCCTAAGTTGTTTCATATTTCATTTTGTGAGACATTTTAATTAGTATTTGCCTTTTATCATTAATTAGACAACAGAATTGTGTATCATGATAACTTTATTATTACTTCATCACAATATGATTCTATTGAAAGACATTAAACAATAATATTTTATTATTGCCCAGCCCTAATTTTGCTTGACTTGAGTTTCCAGCGACCTCCGGCCGGACGAATCCATAGGTCAACTTCACTGACAGTCGGGTGCGAATACAGGATACTCTCCTGAGTTGTGTTACTGGCAAAATATAGAAATATATGTATAGTTTCTTAAAATTGATTTGGGAGAGAACAAAACTTCTGGAGAGAAGACGGACTGAATATTTTTTTTCTAATCCTTGGAAAGAGTTGTATCCAGTATAGCTGCCGTTGTATTTCATAGCAAGGTGTGAGGATAATGTCTCATTATCCGTCAGATAGATTCTATGCAGTGTATCACAGAGCTCAACAGAGACATAAGTAAGCCTCCTCACAGAGAAATGCCTTCATTGTTTTCTCCCAAATGGGTACATGGGAAATTCTATTCTGTTTTCATAACAAAATAGTTCTCCATATCCATGTGCAACAACAAAGCTTCTGAAAAGAGAAAAATGTAATCCTCTTTTGGTTTTAAGAGATATTTGTTCTGTCTATTTGGTGCTAATGGTAATACTTTTTCCTGGGTGGGAATATAAAGAATGTTTGTCATTTTCTTTTGCAAATTGTAAAGCTTATTATAGTGTGAACTGCTTTGCTAAATCATCCTTCTGTCATTCTTATCTTTTTTCTGTTGGTATGGTCTGATCTGGGCAATAGTTGGGCGTTTAGGGTTAATCCTCTGGGATATGAAAATTCTTTCTTTCGCATTTCCTGCTATACGATGTTGAGAAAATCTGCACTGAAGTGTAAGTGATGTAAACAGAGAGAATCCAAAATGGTATAAGTCCAATACTACTGTCTGATTTTAATGTCTTCTGTGTTTTATACTGTGTCTTCAATGGTCTTTTGTTTTTATTGACTTTTCTTTCTTTTCTGTTGGTTCTATTTTCCCATTCTGCTCACTTTGAAAATTTTACTAAAATTGCAAAAGTATTGTGCAAAGATGTAATTTCTTTTGAAGTACTTGAAATGCATTAATAAAAATAGACTTGATCAAAATGTCTGTTGCCCTTGTTTGTACATAATGGCAAAAGGCGGGCTGACTGTGATCTCCTGGCTGATCTACTGACGGTTTCTCAGGTCAATGAATGCATCTTTAGGCTAATTTGTAAGTTTGTTTACATCTGAATTGTTTTTCAGTGTAGCATAAATCAGTGATTGGTCAGATTATGGTGCTGGTGACTCGCCAGGTTCAGCAGGACAGGGTTCAACTCTCAGCAGGTCTGGCTTTCCAGCTTTTCTGAGCTGACTGCTTATCTTTCCAGCTTTCTCACCGCTCTGCAGTTACAGCCTGCTTATTTCTCTCTGACTCCACAGCCTGCTGCCTGAGCTTGGTGCTTTCTGCACTCGCCACTTGTCAGCTGCTCTGAACTGCCTTATGTTTGTGGTTACTGCCTGCTTTCTGGACTTTCTGTTTTACCTTTTGAGCTTACTGCTTGCTCTCCTGCTGCCTGAGCTGTTGAACCTCGGAGCGGCTTTCTCATTCAGACACCTTTATTTTTGTTGCACATTTAGAACACTGTTTCCAAGCCAAGTCGCCAGTGTCAGTCCTTTCTTACTATCTTGGACTTTTTGGTGTCAATCTAGACATAATCTACAGATACTGCACACAACCAGCTGTACATGCATTGGGAAGAATCAGACCATAAAAAATAATAGAAAAGAAGAGAGTGTATCTTTATTGCTCTGATTTGATAAACAGAGGTGTATTTGTCTTCTTATTGGTAAGACTAATGTAACGTTTTAGTGCCAGTGGTGTCCAGAGGCATGCTCATTCAATTTTGTTTATTCAAAAACAGCATTTAGATACTTTTTTAAAAGGATGACATGGATAATGTTTTTTTTACGAGGACACACTGGATCTTACAGAGGGGGACTTGCTCCGTTACATTCCAGTTTGTGGAAAGCCACTGCATCTTCTGTTTCCATGAGACGCATTAAATTAAAATGCGTCTTAGCTTCACACATCCTGTGGAAATAAGGTAATCAAAAACTCGTTGAACTGCCCACTTGAAATTGTCTGGTTACATGATATAAACTAACTTTCAAAACATAGTGCCCATGTGCATAAAATTAAACCTCTGACTACATGTTCACTTTCTATGGTCAATATTTGCATTGGCAAACCTTCTGAAGTATTTAGAGCCCTAAAAGGCTTAAATCTGTAGTATCCAGAACACTGCTTCTGAAACAGCTATAATTTGTCAGGCCTTTGGAATCTGGCAGTAAAAATTTTTCCATGTGCCGCCTATAGTTTGGCCATTATTATGTTTATTCCATAATAATAAACTAGACAGAAATCTAAAAATAGGGTGGTTCTTAAAGCTGCACTGTGTAGTTCCAGTGAGAAAAAGTGACTGGTCCTAAAATCACAAATAAATGCTTCGAACTTATTTCAGATCTCATCACATAACCAAATAATAAAACTTTGAAGCAAAGTGATCCAACAGTAAATCTAAAGGAGACTTCTGTGTGTTGTAAATGTGATGGGAGTGTGGGAACGCCACAGCCACACGGTTGGTTTCCAGCTTCAAACAGTGTTCCAGGGATCCAATTTTCCTATTAAACTTTCACACTTTATTTATTCAGTACTAAAACTATACCATTAACTTGTTTGACAATTCATAGGTTCAAATTTCCTTCCTAAAACTGCACAGACTCGCTTTGAGGAGTTCATAGAATTTCATCCGGATGTGAACTTCACAAGTGTGAGGTAACATTTCATTGCCCTGCCATCAGAGATCTTCGATCTGTTGAACAGACACACAGCTGACATTGCAGCCTGTCTCCTGCAGCTGCTGATGCACAGACACAAAGGCTATCACAGTCCATTAGCTGTGCTTTCTCCGGCGCTGTTTCGGGCTGTCTTCTTTGCAGCGCACAAATACTTTATCTTCCGACACCTCGACATGCTGTCCGTCATTTGTCATGGCACAGAAGGTTGTCCTAAAAAACAGAAACCATGTGCGTTATTGATATGGCTTGCTTACTCTTTATTGGAACAGTGCTAAAGTTGGATGTGATTTGAATGGAGAAGAGCAGCAGAGAGCAGTCAGTCTGTGATGATAAATGTTTCAAATGATGTGTGTTGGGGAAATAATCCACTAGGTGGCGTTAAAAGTCTACTATGCTGTAGAGGGATTCTACTGGATGCTGTGAACAGGCGGTTGCTGTTGTTATTGGAAAACAGAGGCAATCCGGTGGTTTGTTTGAATTGTTGTGTATATGGGCATTTGAAATCATTAGTCATGATTTATGCCAGTAAATGTTAAAAAAGGGTGAGAGTGCTTCAAGTAGTTTCCAATCCTTTGTAGATCATTTGCAGGCCTTAATCCTTTGATATTTGGCTGCATAGCACAGTTTACTGTACAATATAGCACGATATGTGACAGCTGCTTTAGATAAAGCATTTAATGTTATGCATCTCCCTCTTGTGTTGCCTGCTGTCTCTAATTCTCCAGGTGGGTGGGCCGTTTAGGTATAATGAGAGGACCAGAGCCAAAAAGACATGTTAACAGAAATGGAGCTTCCTCTGTCTGGCTGCTGCCTTTTCACACTCTGAACTCTAACGCCCCTCTGTTGACTCTATCCATCTGCCCGAACAGCATTCAACCTCACATCAACGTACCTCTCTTGTGTCTCGCCTGCTTTGACGCTGATCTTGCCCACAGTGAGCAGAGGTTTGCTGCCCGAGCCGCCCCAGGGGATCATGGTCTGCATCCGGTTCCACATGCTCTTCCACAGAGCGAGTCCCTCCCAGTGGAATTTGAGCAACATCAGATCCCCGATGTCTCTGTCCAGGGTGATCAGGAAGGTGTAGGTCTTGTTGCCCCAAATCTCCTCAATGCTGGTGGTGGAGAGTTTAAAATGACAGAAAGCAAGAAGTAGAAAGAGAGGGTTAGTTTATTAGAGTGGGGGATTTCCACCAACAGGCCATCACAGCTTTTTGTTTCAAAGCAAAGACCCTCTGTTGTGATATACTGAACTAAAGTAGGACGGCACATGAGACTCTCTGCCTGTAATGCTCAGGCTGAGGCTCTTTGATATACAGAACATGAAGGATAACGCAGTTGTCAGGGGATAGTGTCCCTTTATAATACGCACACAAGTGAATTATTTATTCCACCATCCCCATTTATAGTTCTTTCATGCGGCGGCACGAGCTGTTGCCATGTGTGTCAGCTGCTATCCTTGACTTGCTCTCATTCTTATAGAGTTCGGAGCGCAGCTGCATATTGCATGTATCAAGGACTGAGTATATACCGAGTGGAGAATCACCAAGGGACAAACAACTCGGCACAAGGCAACATAACACATGTAATGCAAGACCGATGGGAAGTGGCACTCACAAGGTGATGGGGAGATCCCCGCTTTCCTCCTTTGTTCCGGTGAGAGAGATGGTCAGAGACGGCTCAATCCCCTCGATCTGGTTGACAAACTGTATCCTGAACTGGTAATGGTAGACTGCAGAGAGGGAGGCAGAAGTCAACTGATGAAACCATGACAGGCTACCAACAGGCCAAACATGACAGCTTTTCAACCTGGTTGGGCAATAACCCCCTATTCTATTCTATATTTAAAATCAAAGCACCTTTGATAACTATTTTACAACAATCAAGCCGCTTGAATCAGTGTTATCCCAGTCAATATTAATGGCTTCCAGTACTGAGGGCCAGACAGTCAGCATGGTGTTACTATCAGCTAGCACAACTCTTACTTGGCTAATTGGTTTCAAAGGAAGAGAAGCTATAAAGTGGTTTTTGTTGGCTGTGCTCCACAGAGGAAAGATTAAGTCTGTTTCAGTGAAGCCACAATATCAGATTTCTAAGCCCACACTGCAAAACTATCCAACAGACCACCATGTCACATCTTACCTCATTACAGCACAAGAAAAGAGTCTAGTTTAACTTCAAAAACCTATCCAACACTGGTATTTTCTAATCATTGCTTAAACTACAGTACATTTAAGTCTCTAAAATGTACCTTAATTATTTATCTCTCCATCGTTATCTCCAACATGTATCTCCAAAATCATACTCATAGGGTACATTTCCCTGTAACATTTAACTAATTTCCAAGGAAATTATGCAATACTGTAGGACTTTTTGTTTTGGGGCACACAGTGACATAAGCCGAGCACAAAGTATATTTGTTTAGACCAGAGATTCCACATACACTACCAGTCAAACCTTTGGACACACACATTTTTCTTTATTTATTTTTTATTTTATATTTTTTTTAACTATTTTTCACATTTTAGAATAATAGTAAAGACATCAAAACTATGAAATAACACAAATGGAATTATGCAGTGACCAAAAAAGTGTTAAACAATCAAAACTATCTTATATTTTAGATTCTTTAAAGTAGCCGCCCTTTGCCTTGATGGAAAGTCAAAGGCTTTGGAAAGAAATTCATACATAGGCATCAACTTCACTATTTATATTTGCCTAAAAAAACTAATTTGAAGTATTTAAGCATAAGCCTTTAGATCAAAATGGCTTTAAGATAATGAAAAACATAGTCCATTCAATCAGGTGTGTTCAAACGTTTGACTGGTAGTGTATGTGGCTGTTGTTTTGGTTGAATGTGAGGTAAAACCACATACGTTTGTAGGGCATCCGGGAGCGGGTTTTGAGGTACAGCCTCTTGCTGGTGCCGGTGCGGACCTTCTTGATGTCGTAGCCCAGTGTGTTGCAGCGGTTCTTTCGACAGTCCAGGCAGACGCCTTTGTCAAAGGCGCTGTTGTCGCTGCACCTGTAGGCCATGCTCTGCTTGTCTTTATTCAGGAGGGAGTCGATGAAAAGGTGAACCGAGCGCTCATGAGCACATTTCACTGTCTGCTCAAAACCTAAGAGGAAACAGAAATGTGGTGGAAATTTAGAAAAAGCCTTACATATTGACTGACATAATGATCTTTTCAGTTATCTGAAACACCCTTGATGTCAGTTTCAACAGATCATTTCCATACGCTGGGTAAGACTTATCACAGATTTATGTGCTAGTTGGTTATTACAAAACTCTCCTGAGAATTCAAGGCTGTCATAATCTCTATTTGGCCATTATCTGTGGATTAGGTTCATTATCCCCAAAGCCAGACCTCTGTCAGAGTGTCCTCCTGTCACATCCCCTGAAAGCATCTCATTATGTCTGATACTGGTCTGGTCTAAAGCCTTTTTCTCAGCAGGGACACATCTCAAGTTCCTGAGGAGATTCCTGTAGCCTGGAGGCAGAGCCTCTGAAGGATGGACGGAGCGGAGGAAGGCGCATGTTACTAATTAACTCATGAGGATGACAGATGCTTTAATGTGGTTCTCACTTTTATATTCTGCGGACATGTTTTTGATTGAGAAGAACCATAAATCCCAGGGCCACTTATGTTAGATTCAGGGGAATTAAATTCAGATGGCTGAACACCGGAGGAGAAGCTGTCAGAGAGCAAAAGATGAATTGTTTCCCTAGATACCCAAATATTTAAAAAATGGAATTTCATTGATGAAAACTCCAAATCTGAAGAAACTGAGCTCGCTTCTCATATGTTCTCTGTTTGTGTTTTGAGGTGGCAAGTCTGATTAACAAAACCAGTGTTACCATAGAGCAAATGAACAAGCCGTGTTTAATGAGCAGAACACTCCCCTGATTTGATTTACGCATTTGCTCTTCAGATACAGGCTTCCTCAGTAATTAATTACACTTGTAAAAAGCACCCAGCCGTCTGAGAGGCATGTCTGTGCTCAGGCAGGAGGAAAGCCTTCTCTTACCTCTGCCTTTCTTCTGTTATACTCCACCTGACAGGGAGTCTGTGTCTCTGCATCACTGCTGTTGGACAGCAACTACCAGCCTCTTAAACACAACCTCTATCTCACTTAGGAGCGTCCATATAGGCCTTCAAATCACAATATCAACTCTGCCTCCCTCCCACTGAAGGTGATGAAGAATAAATGTGATGCTTTACTGCCTGGATTATTTTTTACATAGGACACCCAAATAATATGAATTTTAACAAATCCACAAAATTGGGAAGATTTTTGTTCCCCTGGTTCCCCATTTGGAGAAATGTTATATTTTTTTAGATTTGATTTAGCACAGCTTACCACAATGGTTTTATTGTTCTGAGGGGGTGGGATAAAATTTACAAAACCTATGGTCTAAATACCTTTCTCTCTCTCTCTCTCTCTCTCTCTCTCTCTCTCTCTCTCTCAATACAACACCTTATAGTTTTAGTTTTAGTTTTAGTTAACAATATTAATGTTTGGGGATCAAACCAAAACCAGAATTGGCACAGTCTCTGATTCAATAAACATTAAAATTACCAGAACTATGCGAACAGAGACGCTGAATTTTGGTTGATTTTCCCTTTGTTTGAAGACAACCCACAATATGCCGATTTTAAATCTATTTTTTTCAAATTCTTATTCTTAGGTGTTCTGACCCGTGTGGGTTACCTTACCAAGGAGCCCGTACTCGGATATGTGTTCGTAAAGGTTCTGCAGGTCACATCCTGGCTGGAAAGTTCCACCATTGGGGTAAAAGTCATAGTGTGCCACAGCCTGCTTGATGCCCACACTCAGGCCCATGCGTTCCTGGGTGAAAGTATGGATGGCATCCACAAAATCAGCATCATCGGGAGACAGTCTGTCTGTGGGAGACATGCCCTCAAACAGCGGCCCCGCTGGATCCAGACCTGGACACACACAGTTTGTAATGAAGAAGTGGCTTGTTACAGGACCACCAGATAAACTGATGGATTATCTGAAATGTCCTATGGAAATTAACATTCAGTTTGACCAATTGCCTTCAACATTTCTCTCATTGACAAAACCTCACCAGTAATTCTTCCAATCCTCTGTGAACCTTCCAGATAGCTTCCAGCAAATCCAGAGATGTGAGCGCCGAGGCTATAGCCAATCAAATGAACCTTTTTGGCTGGAAACTGGTAGTACTCCTGTTGGTGATTTATGACACATTAAGACACGTGCATGCATGGTGTTTTATACTGCTTCTTCTGAAAGTTTGAAATTTACCAAATTTCAGAACACATTTTATTTCAGCACATACATGGCGATTATGCTGAAAATAAAGTGTCACTCAGCAGAAAAACATATTATCTGCTGACCTGAAGCGTCTGCAGCAGGTAGGCTATGTCCTGTCCCACGGCGCGGGTGTTCTGTGCTGCGGTGGGATAGTGTTGGTGGGCCAGGGAGAGCCAGTCGGTGATCACAACGTTGACGTCTCCTAGTTTCGTCTTCAGGGCCGTGGCGAGCCTGAGCACCCAGCTCTCCATCATGCCATCCACCTTAGGAAACAAAACACTGATTTTCTGTCTCTCATCTAGAGAAAGTACACTGGTACGCTCTATACCCCAGGTACTCAATTCTGGTCCCTGAATATCTAGGGACCTCAACTAAGCTAGCTAGCTAACTAACTTCCTTGCTAAATCCAAGCATCAATAAATAACCGTTGTTCCCAGGGTTACTAGCTAATTTGATTTGATTTAACTGTTTGATTTATCTGAAGTCCTCACTTACTATATGTTGAAGTAACATTAGTTTTATATGCCAGTCTTCCAGGTAGAGTTTCCCACCCTGACTGTTCAAAATGGCCGCCATGTGAATAAGATCAATACCAGCGGTTCTCAATCCTGGTCCTCAGGAGCCAGAATCCTGCTGGTTTTCTACTCACCTGGTAGTTAGTTACATTCACCTGGTGTAATCAGGGGCTGAATGAGACCTGGGAGACCAGGTGAATGTAATCAACTACCAGGTAAAACAGAAAACCAGCAGGACTCTGGCTCCTGAGGACCATGAACACCACTATACCTTTAAGTCACACTGAAATGAAAAATGACTTTTTGGACTTTTAGCTCATTCTAACTATCATATCATACACATATTTGACAATTCATGACAAAAAGGGACAAAAATGTAAATCTTCGCATGTTCATTTCATATTTTGGTATTTCTTCTCCTATGCAACTTCTATGACTGAAAAATTAGTTCAACTGTGCGATCTTCCATGTTTTATTTCTGTCGTCGTCTGCTCATCCCTATGCAAATGTCCTGTATCCAGTGGTTTCCAAGTCACTGAAGTAAGCGGAAAGTGGGAGTTGTCCTTACCGACCATCCATGAGTGATGATGATGAGGGGATGACTGCTGTTGAAGCCACAGAGGGGCAGAGTGTGAGGCTGCAGAGGGTCCAGTGTGCAGCTGTCCTCCATAGACTCTCCCTCTGAAAACAGCCTGAAGACTGAATTGCCGACGTACGGCACTTTCATCCTCAGCACCCCCCTCTGCTCTGTGTCTGCTACACATGGGAATACAAACAGCAGAGAGAGGAGTTTTCTGTTTGCTCTGGATGATTAGCTGCACATATCAGACATGCTGGGGGACTGGATATATTTACTTTGAGGTGAATTATTACAAAGATTCACTTTATTTGTCCATGGCAGAGTGATGTAAATGTATGAATTCACGTGCCTCACAGAAAAGGCACATGCACTGTACTCAGCCCAGGCAAGAACGAGGGATTATCTCTCTCTGTGCATTGATTTTCTTTGTTACTAAGCGCTGATTTATTCTAATCCTTTTCTCGTTTTGGATGAGCAAATAGTAAATCTCATCAAAACAACATTAATACATTTTAGCGAAATGATAATGCTGTGAATCCCTCTGTTTATACTATTTATCTGAGAGCAAATGGTGAAAATGCCAAGTATCATCCCTTCCTTTGTGACTCATTTGGACTGTAGCCTGCCGATGGCCTTTCAGAGACATTTTGCCAGGTCATGTGAACCTCTCTGGCAGAGAGAGAAAAACCCTTTCAAGTTGTTACATAACAGCTCCCTCCCTTAACAGAGCTGGAGCCTCAGTTTAAAACCTCACTCACTCACAAAATTACACATCTTTGACCAAAGACATTTCTAATTACCATTCCTTATGAGTATAGTTTGCATAAATATAATTTGTCATTCATTATTTTCAGGCAGATTTAGACATCCAGCCAGATAGCGAACATTCATTGATGGTTATTGACCATCCGCGCAGCATTGGCTGCTGGTGTGTGAAGTCCATGCTGTTAACATATCCACAATGAAAGGAATCCCTCAGTTCATTAAATCCCACTCTTCACCTTGTCTCTTGACTGTTATAACTGTTGCTATATGAACATGGGATGGGAATCTGTCTGAGAGCAAATAAAAACAGTCTGGCTTATTAGTAACAGAACCCAAACATACTCTATATTCAATGGTTTTCTAAGTGGACTTAGTACATTGTAATCAATGCTATCCAGCTTTGCCAATAATGTTGATTAAATGGTTAAAAAATGCTCCAGCAGTGCCTGCCTGTGGTGTGGTGTGATTAAAGAGGCTCTGCATATTCAGAGTGGGCTTTTAAGCTACATGTGGCTCAAAGATTGCTATTGCTCTCTACTATTTTATCTTTATTTTTTAGATTGAAAATTTTTTCACTGTCAGATTAACTCAACATTAAGACACTGACTATATGTGACGCGGAAATATGATTGAGAAAAACTGTATATTGTTTGTAAACTTTGAAGCCAAATGTGTTTGTGTTCCCAGTTTTGGTGGGATATGAAACTTGTAAAGAGATCAATTTAAAAAACGGTGTTTAAAGTGGAAAAAATAGCATGGGTCAATTAGCTGTTTATCAATATGTTCCTCCCAGCACAAAGCTCTGTAAACTCCCGCTCTCTAATTCAGTCTTCTACATTTTCCACAACATGCTCTGCAGTCTCCAGCTGGGCAGTTTGTGATTGCAGCATGGTGCCCCCTGTTGGAAAACTGCCACCAGGAACTTCACTTTAACTACATCTTGATTTAATGGATTAAAGGCATTTTTTTTTTTTTTTACCTTGAAATGTATTGTCCTGAGCTTTTGATACGAGGACTGACAGTATGTGATGGCTAAATATAAGTTATACATTTTACATTTATATTGAGGCTGGAAAAGGTTTTTGGGTAAACACTGGGTAAAATCAGACCTGTATTTTGTCATGATGAGATACTGTAGGTCCAAATGGTTTATTTCAATCTACCAGCCAAACTCTTCAAGAACGTTGTGTCTTTGACATTCAAATGTAGTTTTTTCATGTGAATACAAAGGCAGTCAAACTGAAAAAACATTTGTGAACGTGTTGCATCTTTCCTGTGATCGTTTAAATGTGACAATTCACTCACCTGTTCGATTTCCCTTGATTTTCTTCCCCTCACTCAGGTGATATGTGAGCAGCAAACAACACAGGATTCTGAGCACAGCCATGGTGTCACTATCAACACAAGCACTTAGCTAATCCCTTCGACCCAACACCTCTCCAGTGTGGAGGAGAGAAGGTAAATATATCTAGTGAAGGTAGAGCCTGTAGATGAGACTCTTTGTCTATGGGTGTAGGATTTAAGTAGAGGTCTTTCAAGGAAGTGTTATGAGGCAGAGAAAAAGCAGAGAAGAGTACACATTGTACCGGACTGAGAGGCAGGGGAGGCACAGGAGTAACGGTTTATGGATAAAGGGGGACTTGGTCTTGTCCTGATTGGCTGTGGGCCCGGCTGCATAGCTCCAGCAGATTGTGAAAGGCCAGAGGTGGGAGGTGGGGGGTGGGGGGGGGGTGTGTGTGTGGTACAACGTGCTGATAGTGAGAGGTTTCAGTGAGAGGTAGGATAATAAATGACCCCAGATCCTCCCTTTAGACTCCTATCTACAAGTGTTACTAACAGCCTTTATGTTGAAATGTTCTTGTGTGCTTGTTGAGGCTACACAACCAACATTTCTATACTATACTGTACTATAGCCTTGGCGTAATTAGATCTGGGATTTCCCAGCATTGGTTCAATATGTCTTTGAACTCATCTAAACTGTTGAAAAGTGGCACTTTGTTACAGTATAATAACTGTAAGAAATGCAACTCATTTTGAGACATTAACAAAGAGATGCATGTTTAAAAATGTCAAATTATGCAAAGATTATTCAGAATTCAGAGATCTCAACCAAACATTTGAGGAGCTTATTGATCAATGTATATTGTTCAGTATCTTTAATCAAGGAGATTTTACTTTACAGGTGACATCTACTGTCTACATTTCACAAGATTGTCTCAAGAACCCTTGTGTATGTTGTCATGTCTTGTTATTTCTAAAATAAGCAACTGGCAAAAAAAACCTCTCGTGTTCAACTCAACGTTGCTATTAATCCCATTCTACAAATATTTGTTGGAACAGAGTGGCACAGCTTCTCCTGGCTGGCAGCCATTATCTGAACACCAGTCATTATGTACTCAATCATGTACTTTTACACTGGGACACAATAACCTGTCACAGGCATGGAAACGACCGACTTATCAATCAATGGTCAAGTACAGTGTCACTTAACCTCGGCAACCGATACACTTACAAATAACTTTATACATGTGCATTACACATGGTCCATACACTACATGTGAGGTAAATGATGTGTGTAAACACAGTACACACATAGTCTCATAGAGATCCTTAGCTGTTTCTTTTGTAATGATACAACACTTATACAGTCAGTTACACTACAGGCTTCTATAAGAGGTTCAGCCTATATTCACTTTTAAAAATCTTTAAAATTTTGTCTTTCCCACTAATAAAACTGATATCAGCCCAAATTTATGCAGTTATCAAAGGGTTTAAATTTTAGCTGCTGAAAGGTTTCTCCAAGTTAATTTCCCTATTGAGCTCTACATAATAACATTAACCAGCAGTGTAAGTCTTACTGCTAAACAAATGTCTCCTAAACAGTCTCATACTATTAGATTCATAATGTATTGCAGTATATGTTGTTATGCCCCAATGGATAATGTTGCATTGCATTTAAAGCCAATGGGAAGTCACTTTGCAATCTCTGGTTTTCAGCTGCACCCCAAATTCACTTGAATACTTAAATACCATCAGTGTGATTCATGTTGTTTTAGTGGCAATCAATAAGTTATGAGGTCATTCTAAAATTCAAACACAGACTCTGACTGGATGTGATGACATCGGACACTGATTGGCAGAGAGCACCAACCTTGCCATTAAAATGTCATGACACTGAATTTGAGTGGGTAGAAATCAAGTTGATGGCAAAAAAAACAAAAAACAAACAAACCTCACGCTATTCTGTTTGATTGGATGCCAAGATGTCTTTATAGCACATCAATGCATTATATTTTGAATAATCTTTGGTCTCTCTATATAAACTCTAACTTAGTTTGTGATTTCCTTATAGCATAGCACACACACACACACACACACACAAACGTGCACACACACACACACACACACACACACACACACACACAGACAGTGTTTGGAAAAGCAAAGGTTCGTGATGTTGTTTGCTCTTCCAAACTGCTCACCTGCAGATTTGACATCACACATTAAACAAACTGTGACTTTAACTCTTTTGGTGCCGGACTGAAACAGCAGCTAGAAGCTGTAAAGAAAATGTCTTACAGTAACTGCTATTCTGTCCATGCTTAGTTCAGTAAACAGGAGGATGAACCTCATGGGCACACACCTGAAGCCTGAACTACAGCAACATTTGTGTGTGCGTGTGTGTGTGTGTGTGTGTGTGTGTGTGTGTGTGTGTGTGTGTGTGTATGTGTGTGTGTCTTTGCTTCTATGTGGGAAAGGGAATGACCAAACATGCAACATGCAGATACACCAGTGTTTCCCATTCAGATAATTGGAAAATATATCCAGTTCTGTGAGAATGAATTCAGGTTGAATTAAGGTGAAAAGTGCATGTAAATCAGCTGAATCAGCTGCAGTTAATTCTTATTCTGTGTGTTTCGGTCTCGTATAGCTGGTATGACCCATTAACGTGATGGCAGGTTATTATTCATGTCAGAGACAGGATGCATTATGGGGAAGCACCTCGCCTTGAAACCACTGAGCCTGAAAATCCACACTTCATCTATTCTCCATGATCTTACATAAGCTTTTCCAGTTGTCTTCCTTTAAAATTTTATGCATTCTTGTTGCAGTTGGCGATCTAATTGATGATCGCAATTTTACACACATTTATTTTTCGGATTACATATGGATGATGGAGGCTTAGAGTAACAACCGATGCTTTTATTTGTTGTAATAATGGGGTGCTTCATTTTAGTAGCCTCAATGTGTGTGTGTGTGTGTGTGTGTATGAAATATAGTCAAGTGACAAAAACTATACATTAGAAAATGTGTACGTCAATGAAACATCAATTAACAATAAACATAATTTATTGTTTTTGGAAAATCTACATAATGTGTAAACAAACACAAGTCACAACAAACTTGTTACTTTTACAAACTTTATTCCATCGTAAGTAAGAGAATTGGTGTAAGAATAGATTTTGAGGAAAGACAGCTGCTAGAAGGCTAGCATTCGAGAAAAAATATTGTTGGAAAACTGCCTTATAAAAAGCAACATAAAACAGGCAACAAAAACAACAGCAAAAAACAATAAAAATATAAAAGTTAGTCCTGACAGGTTGCAACTCAGGACAGTCATACCAACATCACTGTATAGGACGAGGAAAGGACCGGGAGGGTGAAAGCACTGGATGAGTAGCAAAAACAAACCACTTCACTGACTAGGAAGTGAAGGGGTTTAGGGAAACAAACACGTTCAACAGCTTTTTTAACATACACATTAAATCTAGTTCAAAAGTAGGCCACATACAGGGTTTGGAATGCAACGAGCGTGCCATGCGTCAAAATGGTTTTGGGGGAAGCAGTTCTGGGAACTGAGGATACTCTATATACTCCATATATACTGCATGTTCAACCCGGAATAAACAGCACAATCTCTGTTGGATGGAAAGTACATGGTGGCACTGGCTTTATTCCCCGGAATGGCATGATTGTTTTTCTGTTTAACACAAGGTCACAAAGCAAAACTCTTTGATTTGGGTGATTCTCACATTGATAAACAAGTGTCCTATGAATTGCCCCACCTTCCTGGTGTTCAGTATAATCTCACAGTTTCTGTATTTCAAAGCGGTGGTTCAACTGACAACAATAAGACGTGATTCATCAGCATAAGCCAATGAGCAGTGGGGTGAAATGCTGCATCTCACAGTGATACCTACAAAATATTATCCATTTTTCCATGCTGGGCCACATGTTACAAGTCATACTATTCTAAAAATACATCTTGTTGACATTGTATTGTGTTTCTCGTGACAAATTCACAGCTGTATACACAGGAGTTTGAAACTCAAACCACATTTATTAAAGGAAAATGCCAGTGTTTTCCACCTATTGGATTTTTTCCCTTCATCACACCTCTATTTTACATTTGTCAATTTCCCTTTGAATAGCTTTGTTGTTAGCATTTGGGCAGCGTCCCTAGTAGGTCACGTAGTGATGATGTCATTTACCAATGCTGGCATAAGTCAGCACCAACTACAGACTTGGAGCCGAGCCTAAACCAAGCCAAATATATTCTTATTATACCTTTTTTTTCCTAATCCCTGGACACGCTTGGAAGAGTTTCTTATGTAAACAATTATTGCCAGAGGTTGCATATTGTTCCTCATGCATTGATTCAAACACTACTTATCCAGGAATTCACTGGCATTTACAGAAGTGTCTGCAGGATGTGGACACTTAAATTTTTCATGTTGAATTATGGCTTTTCAAAAACAAGGATGTTTTTAACCAGTAATGCAATTACGTTATTCAACAAAGTAATGCAACTTTGGGTGTTACAATGCCACGTATGCACTGGACAACAGGGGGATTTGAAACAGCAGAGAAATAATGGAGATGAGTGGGAAACTCAACATCTATACTCCGGTATAATCCTTTAAGGCTGAATTTTCTGCATAACTGTATTATAATATAAAAACTACTGCTGAGAAACCAGTATCAGCATTTCAGAGCACAAGTCCATAAATGTGTATTTACACACATGCAGTGATTAGGAATTGCACTGCAGGGGGAGCAAGTCACATACCTATGACAATTAAAAGAAGTGAAACAAAGTAGGGAACACACTCCACAAAGCACATCATTACATAGCACATTGGCTAAAAATATGATAATTTCCTACATTCTCACAAAGTTTTAGCAGCTGTGCTTAATATATTTAATGCCCGTTTTCTTACACAGTGAGTAGTAAAAAAGTGTAACTGCTGTATAGAAACTTGGCAAATATTTCTAACCAGAGGTGAATATCCCAGTTAGGAAACAGGACACTATGGGAATGCTTTTAAACTATCATGGAGAAGAGACTCTCCATACATGTTTATATTATCACGTAATTAGAGGGTATGCCTGAGATATTGGATAGTTAAAATCTAAGCTAGAAACAGTTTCAATATTTTGATATTTGAAAGAATATCCAGGGCAGAGAAAGCCTGATTTCTATAAATAGACAAGGTAAAAAAAAATCACTATCACTTTTTAAACTTAATCTTAGAAAGGCTTCATAAAGCATTCATGCATATTTTATAAATGACTATAAAATGAAAGTGTACAGTCATTTAGGTAATATACTGTATGTTCCTAATATTAAATGCCTTGTACGATTTTTGATGCACATCTTGTATTAAACCATTATCAAATGTAAATTCTCAAAAAAGCGACTGAGGGATAGAAATTGCTTCATTTAGATGAACATTTTTGCCTGTTGAGGACGAGAAAGGGAGACAGCTGCCATGACTTTGTTGCTTTGCAGCCCTCGTTCTCCCGTTTAACTCATAGTTATCATTTCATATTTGTCCTTGACGTTGTTCTCCTCCTGTTTTTCAGGCTCTGGGTGGTGCAGCTCAATGAAGACAAAGTATATGGCAGCGCCCACCGCTCCGCCCACCATGGGCCCCGCCACAGGAATCCACCACCAGCAACCTCCAGCTCTGCAGACACAAGAACACACACACACACACACACACACACACACACACATTGAGCTATTTACCTTGCACCAAAGACTATATTGAAACTCGGTATTGTTTACTCACAGACTACCGCACATAAATTATTGCTGCACCAAAAGTATATCATAAGAAAGTTACTAATCATCACTAATGGTACGTACGCCTTTGCAATAATTGCTATAGTACCCTTTTAATAAGAAAATGCAAATGAACAACAACATAACTTATTATATGTTATTTATACAGAAGCATGTCTCGATACAACTTTTTCAATCTCAGTCCCCTTTCATTTCAGTGAAGTAAAGTGCATCTCCAATCTGTTTCTATATGATTATATTTATGCTTAAAAGATGTTACTACCATCTTACTTAGTGCTAGTTATATTGATAAGCAGTTATCCCAGATTACAGTAAAGTCTCAAGCTCTCTGCATATGTCTTCATTCTCACTCGACAGTGCCTGATCTGTTTGACCTCAGAACGACTCTTTTACCTTGCCAGAGGGAGATTAGCGTCCCGCTGGTCATTGTGGCTGTTTTGAGCCTTTACTGTAGGTGAAAGGGCCTCAGCTGACAGAGCTAACGCACCCTGGCACAGGCAGGAAAGTAAACAAGTGTCTGAGCAGGTCGTCTTTATTTCCAGCAAGTATTCAGGAAGTGGATGTAGACTACAGAAGGGAGGCGGCTGGATTATAGACTTTAATCTATGGCCACAGCTAAGATGATCAGGCCAGAAGACAGACAGACACCGGGTCACATTGACGCCATGTGGACGAACCGCGGAGCCAAGCAACACTCTTCACACTTCCTACTTCCTGAAATGGGATTTACAGTAAAGAAATCCTCCACCTGGCTTGAGTAGAACACACACATTTTCAGTTGAAATGCTTCCCGTTTTTTTTTTTTTATTATAAATCTGACTTAATGCATTTCTCTTAGCGTTGTGATTACAGAACTGCAGGGACTTTCTGTGTTTATATCACAAATCTAAAGGGTCAGATTATGTCAGATTTAGCACATACGTTATGCTTGATGTAAACCTGAGAGTACCAGAGGCTTATATATGCATTAGGCACACTAATCGTAGTATATTTGTAATGTCATATGAGACATCTGATGAGAGTTATAGCTATGGTATGGGGAGTTAAGGGGGTCAGGGTTAGGGTTAAAGTATCTGTCCTGTAGCAAGTCCTTAGACTGCCTTCAACCACTTTACATTTTTTCTTTTTAGCATACCTTGGCAAAATGTTTTTGAATATGGTCTCAAATATTTGAACAACTAAAACAGCCTCAAAAGTGAAAACATCATTTGCAAGACTAATCAAGTATTCCTCATGATTTTTTTCTAAATACTCAAAAGTATTACACAACCTTTACGCTCAGTCTGCTTTTTTACTTTGCTATCCCTGTATGTCCTCTATTAAAGAGTGATTAAACAGACAGAAAATGCCTGTCTCTGCCCACTTCGCAATTTTGAAAAATACGAAGTTGTGGCTGGCGACAGGATGGTGGTGGGGGGGATCGGGAGTGTGAGTGACAGTGTGTCACTCCCCCAAAAGATTTGCACATATAATCCAGGAAAACACTATGCAATATATTGTCAAGATTACAACAAGGACGGATGTGTTTCATCATAAAATTGCCCTGAACATTGATTAACAGCTGAAAAAAGTGAGTTTAGGGTTTCATCCCCTTTAAAGTAATGAAATCAAGTTTTTATAGATTCTAGAAATAGTTCTCAGAGAGTTGCTTATTTGCATTGCTTATACTCATAGTGACATCACAGGCTTGAATTGGCTCTGCCTTATGAACTCTGAATTCAGGGAATATCTGTATGACACAGTTTTGAAGTTTAGAAGTTAATTGGAAGATCAAAGAATTTGCTTGTATGGATTTCATAGAAATCATACTTTAATCATAGTAAACCATCATAAAAAGGGAGGAAATCAGACCAATCATAGTTGGACCACACTGTTTATCTTAAATGGATAGCTGACACTAAAAGTTATTTTTTCAGCTGAAAAATAGTAGATATGGTTGTACAACAGAGAAAGCCATTAATCCTGTTCCCAAACAGAGAGAGAATAACTGATAAAGGACTGGACTCATGATTCAGCAGAGCGGTACCAGCAAACCAAAAAGGCTGCAACTGTTGTAGTTGCAGAAGCAGAAGCCTGTATGGGAGGAGTTTAGAGAGAGGCTATGGAGTACAACTTTTGAGCAGCGTCAAAGAGGTTCTGGCAAACCATTCGGCGACTCAGGCGAAAACAGGACATTGTCCAGGCTGTTCTCAGCAAGGGGCGGGGAAATGCTGACCTCACCTGGGGACAAACACTTTGAGGAACTCCTAAATGTGACAGACGTACCCTCTGTTCAGGAGGCCATGCTGGAAGAATCTTGAAGGTCTGAGCCCATCTCCTTGGCAGAGTCCACTGAACTACTTAGAAAGCTCCTCAGAGGACAGGTGCCAAGGTTGGACGAGATCAAGTCCTGAAATGCTTAAGGCTTTGGACGTCGTTGGGGTGTTGTGGTTACAGAGCCTCTGAACTGGCAGACAGGGGTGGCGATCCCCATCATTAAAAAAGTGGAGCAGAGGGATCACACTGCTCTGCCTCTCTCAAGGAAAGCTTAAGCCAGTGTTCTGGAGTGGAGACTCCAGCCAATGAGACTCGGGGTCAGGAGGAACAATGCAGATTTCGTCCTGGTCGCGTAACAGTGGACCAACATTTTACCCTTTCACAGATAATTGAAGGGTCATAGTAGTTTGTTAATCCAGTATACATGTATTTTATGAATTTGGAAAGGGCCTTTTACCATGTTCCCCATCTGGCTCCAGAGTCAGCTGTTGGTTGAAACAGCTAGGCGTCTTGCTGCTAACAATGAGTCCTAATGGGGTTTGTCAAAATATCTCCAAAAAAGCTGTTTGTAGGCTCCACAGGGGAGTTGAGAGTAAATTTGACATGATGAGTTTGGTAGAAGACTATCCACTGAGTGGAAATGGTGCGGTGCTGCTGCTTTCCGAGCTGTGGATATAAATACATCGGTTGGTCGCCATATTGTTTTCACAAACTGGCAAACACACAAACTTTTTTGGTGGTATATTGACAAACCCTGTTTGGACTCATTGTTAGCAGCAAGAGGCGACGGAGTTTGCCGTTTCAACAGCTGACTGAGGAGTCAATATTCTCTGTGGGTCTAAGTACTACAGATATGTAAGAGACAAATTAAATATAGGTCCAAAATTGCTGAACTTATCTTTAAGTTACTTAAGGAAAAAGTTAAGGGTAAATTAATTTCTGCACATTGAGGTTGGTTTCTGAATGGATTACATATTATTCTTTAAGGATATTTCCACCATTACTTAAGTAAAATATTTTGTGTGCTTCCAAAACTGATTAAAATATGGCAGGTTATCTAGTATAAATAAAAACAAACGGTACCAGGAACAGCTGTGATGACTGGAGGAGAACGAAAGAGATCCAGAAAGAGGCTGAGGAACACACCATTGTGCCATTTTAGTCATGAAGCACTGAATATTTAATAATTACAATGTGCATAGAATCTCACTCAGTTCACTTAAATCCCACACTCCTTTTTCAAAATGCAGGGAACACACACGTGATCATTGAAATATTAATTCAGATTGTCAAGAGAGCAGAGATGGAGCTATAAACGCCTGCTCTTCCTGTAGGGGAGGAAAGAGGCCAAGCAGCCACATGGTTAGGTCCCTAGTTTCTCACATCACACACTACTGTAACTCCCAGGCTCCAGTGGGTATAAGAGCAGCAGCATAACGGGCCTCTTGCGCTCTCAGGCAGGTGGCATGCTCAAGAAAGGGCTTTCCTGCTGCACCTTCTTCCAGTTTTCATGAATATTTCAGATACTAATCCCAATTTGGTACTGCATGTTAGAGCTTATGGAGGCCAAAATAAACAATTAAAAAGTGCAAATGGCATGAATAAATGAATAAAAAACATTTACATTTTTGCAACCCTGCACTTTAGGAGGTGTCTTAAGTTATTTTATATCTGTAAACCTTTCTACATCAATGACGGGCATGGTAAATTACCTGAAAACGTCCATGCCCCACCCAGCCACAGCAGTGAAGAACCTCGGGCCGAGGTCTCTTGCAGGGTTGATTGGATATCCGCAGTTCAGGCCCATCGACACTCCGATGGCCATGATGATCAGGCCGATGCACAGAGGCTCCATGCCTTTTGGAGCACCAATGTTCTTCCCGTCAGTGATGGCTAGGATGCACAGGATCAGTGCCCCAGTTGCAATTACCTGCACAAAAATAAGCATCAGTCAATTATCATCACATCAGTTGCATTCACATAATTCATGGCTACACCAGTACACAATGATTGTTGGACTGTGAAAGAGAAAACTCCTGAACAAATGGATGGGCAAAATAAGTTCTTGTTTTTCTTGTTTCTGTTGTTATTGTTTTGAGTGGATGTTTTTCAGTTACATCATCTGTTGTCTGCTGACCCTTGCCCTCTGTTATTTTGCCTAAGCCTATTAAGAGGCTTCCCCTTTCCCCTGGTTGAAGGCTGTACAAGGCAGCTTTAAAATACACCCCCATATGGCTGTATATTATGAAAAGACCATGCCGTGGCATTATCAAAGGATACGATTCATCTCTATCACACCTTAAATAAACCTAGGATTTAAAAGTGTTTATTTGGTTATTTTGGTTAATAGTTAAATTCTACTTTGACCCCTTAATGTCCCCTTTCTGTACACAAATACACAAACTAGCACGTGCCTGCTCGACTCGTGGGCATTCAGCACAGATGGTAGTTATTCTCAGCATCAGAGCAGTATTGTTCATACTTCAGCAAACAACACACATGTCCATTTATGCTTACTTTTATGCCCATGACTGCACTAAACGCATGCTCACACATGCATGTATGCTCTAAAAGCTTCCAGAAATACAATATGTTTTCAAATTTTTTTTTGCTATCAGTCAATATTTCAAAAATACTGATGATTACAAACAAAAAAAATGTTATTCTTAAGAGGCAAAAGCCCACCAAAGCTAATAACTTAAATAAGATTCAAAAACATGCTTTACTTTCATGTTATCAAGCAGTTTGCAAGAGTATCATGTTTTCTCCATGATGTGCATATTGCATTTTCTTGGGATGAAACATATACATATACATACATATACATATACAACATACATATACAACATATACCCACATATACATGTTGGTATATCATACTTTACCTGATCTACGAATCCATTTATGACTGAGAGATGTTTGGCAGGATAGGATGCAAATATGTTGGCTGTGGCATTCACACCGGTGACAGCGAGTTCTCCATTGGTATATTCCATCAAAGCATCTGTGGAAAAAAAACAACAAAGCTCGGCATGCTGCATATTATATGAATCACTATAGCATGACCTATATCAACCTATATGTCTATTTATATAATTATTACTCATAAGCTCAGCTAATGTGTGTGCGCACATGTTTGTGTATATTGTGTGTGTATGTGTATGTGAGGTAGAGTATGTAGAGGTAACAGGCATGTCTCTTTACAGAATGATATTTGTTACCATTTGCCACTTCATATCAAAGACAGTTCTGGCCGCAGGGCAGTGACGACATTTACACTTCACCCACCATAATACAACCCATAGACAGCACAGGATCCAGCAAAGGCACCCAGGAACTGTGCAGCCACATACACAGGGAACTTCTTTATAGGCAGCTTGCCCAAGATCACCATGGCCAGAGAGACTGCAGGGTTCACATGGGCTCCTGGAGCAATGGACAGACAAAAATTGCATTTAAAATTGTGACATATTTTACAAAGGTGGGTAAGAGAACAAAAATGGAGATGATTAAAAACAGCAGCAAAACTCGTAACTCAAAAACAAAAACATAAAAAACGAAACAGAAGAAACATCAAATTTCAGACATCACTTGCCAAGCTGAAGAAATGGGCTTCAGCAAGCATTTCAAAAGCAAAAGCAAAATCTCTTGAAGTGTCTACCTCTCTTACAAGATGAGGTAAGCTGGGTTCAATGGGTAAAAAACAGCTTTAGGTGACAGGGTGTGGTCAGTTGGTTGTTACTCAGATCCGTTGGTGCTCATTGATCATCTCAGCTGTCAGGCAGTTCTCACAAAATATCCATGGAGTTTGAGCGCCTTCAGAGTATTTTCTATGCAAACCTACAAAGGCATGTTTGGACACATTCCAGCCAAATTTTCCTGGGCTACGCTGGCAGTGAGGGGTCATTTATTTAACACTCTGGGATGTTGGCTTTGACCTCGCCGCGGTAACACCACTGGGGGTATCAGCCATGCGCCCATTGTTAATCTCCCCATCCTGCTCACAAACGCCGACCACGACAGCCAGCTGAAACTGCCAGTCTGAATTGCATCTGACATAATCTGCCTGAATCTGCTTAAGGCACGCGTAGACTGCAGGTCATTAGAGTGACCATGATGTGTCACACTTACGGTACACTGTCATTTAAAATCTGAGACTACAAAGTGAAAAGAATTGTGTTTTCTTCTTGGACGGGGCCGGCCTGCCAGGGAAGCCTAGAAAGCAAGGCTTCTCACACCTGACCCCCCTCCTCTCCAGAGACCCATGCCCCAGTAAAGCTCATTAGTCCAATACCTATGATCATCATCAGAGATGTCACTGAACAGTGTGGAGGCTTCCCACTGCTCCACGGACCCCAGGGTTGAATGGCCCAGTCATGCAGCAAAACCACTCCATATATTAACCCCACTCTCCTCCTCATGCTTTAACTATTCCTCTGAAGCTTTATAACTCTGTCCCCTTCATTAAACATGGGGGGGGGGATCTCACACTGTTACATGAGTCAGAATGATCAGAATAGCCATAGGCCTACAGTAAGAGGGAGATGAAAAGCCCTGTTTTACTATGTACCATAATAAACTCTCTATATAGAAATTACATTTCTCAGTGAGTCATTTAAATCTCTCCAAATATACCATAAACATTAGTTTTCCAACCCTCTGATGTACTATAAGATACTGTAGGGAAAGAGGAAATGTTCTACACTGGGACTATTTGGCACGAAATACAACGTCTGTGCTCACTCTGTGCCAGCATGTTTTAAAGGTTATAAGCACATTCAATTTGGCTCATATAACGGTGATTACAGCTCATATGCCACAGCGTTTAGGTTGTCTCTTTTGAGTTCAAATTAAAAGCTTACCTTTGACGATGCTCTCTCCCTTCCCAGTAGTGATGGAAATGACTGTGATAATTTTAAATTACAACTCATCGGCCCATTGCAATCATAATGAAACCCTTGATTGCTGATTAACAGGCACTCACCATCTTGGCTCAGCCAGCCCATGCGAGGCACTGTGACATTTAGAAGTGATTCCCCCTATCCCTATCATTGCTGGCGAAGCACTGAGGGCTTTCCTTGTTGTAATCCTCAAGGAATGCACCCACTAAAGTCCCCTTTGGACATTAGGACACAACACCTCCAGCCTTTAAACCTAGCCTACATGCACACATATGCCACTGATACTGAAAAGCCTATGGGAGAGTGTAATCAAATAATAGCTCTTTTAATATAGTTCTCTTTCTATCAACCCTTATTTTTTCAATTATTGTACTCAGCTCCAGTAGTTGTTGCCTTTGGTACCAGAAACCATCGCACACTGTGATACACAGGATGCTATATGTTGAATGTTCTCCATTATGTAACATTGCACGTTCATAACAATGACCTACATTGGTATTCACAGTCCATTACTGTATAGTTACATGTTCAGTCAGTGCAAGCATAGATCACTGAGCTAATGCAATGGTGTCATTGATCCATGATGAAAGAGCAGTACTGTTAGCTTTCCTTTTTGCAGAATTATTTTTTATGAATGTTTGATATGTTGTAATTGTAGACGGAGGCACCAGTGACACAGAATAACCTGGATGTTTAGTATCCAAGAGCAAAAAGAGAGCCAGACATCCACGGCCAAAGATCACAATAAGATAAAGCATCTCCACCACTGACAAACAATGAGTGATGACCTTTGTTACCTGCACTTGTTTTTTTGGTGGCATTTTTGCCTTTATTTGATAGTTCAAAGTTGAGAGAAACAGGAAAGACTGGGAGAGAGAGGGAGGTGATATATGACAAAGGTGTCAGGCCATGGTGCATGTACCATGTACACGGCATCCTGGGTATGAACCCAGGACGTTGTGTTTTACATGGTACATGCCTTAGACCACTGAGCCACCAGGACGCCCACCTGCACGTGTTTTTGAACCCAATAGTTTTTCTAGGAATTTAAGGACAAATTGTTTGTAGACTGAAATGACAAATTACCGTGTTTTCCTCATTTCTATTTCACCAACAACCCCAGTTAGCTGAGAAAAAGTTTGAATTTAGAGAAGAAAACTACTTGACAACAAACACACTCCCAGAATCAAACTGTTGACTCTGGGGTGAGAACTGCATGATTTAGAAGTGTAAAAAGCAAGGCCACTGAATCAGCCTGAGCTCCTACAGTATGTGTACACACAAAGTACCTGACACTCCTCCTGCCATGTAGACCGCCATCATGACTCCCAGAGTGAAGCCGATGTGGATAGTCAGCGGCTCCCCGAGAGCCCCTTTACTCAGCACCGTCTGGGCCACCGACCCACATCCAAAGAGCTGGGACACAGACAGGGACAAAAAACACAGGAGAACATTGGGTGGAGGCAGAAAGACTCATTGTTTTTAATTATTCCAATTATACCCCGCCATTAACACTAGCCTTCTTGTCCAGCAACAGCCTTCAACTGCCACAGACAATTTGTCTACTTTTTTGTCTACTGCTTGGAAAATAATGAATCTCCCACTTATTTTATAAAAGGCAGAAGTAATTCAGACCAAAAAAAAGTGTTGAGAGAAGGGCAGTCATCCAAAAATAAATTGGGCCTGTGGTGGAGGCTGCATCACCCCACTGATGTGGCATCAGTGAAACACAGTCCCATTAAGCCTGCTGAGACAGAGGAACTGCACTGAGAGGTGACAGGTGGAGCTCAGAGGTGACAGGTGGAGGGCAGGACAGTCTAGACTACAAACCCCTAATCACTGAAAAGCAGCCAATTCTCTAAAGGAATGACAGGGAAGCACATAGCAAAACAACATAAGAACTACCAATCTGTATTGAGAATTAAACTTGGTGATCTAATACATTCTATTTACATTCACACCATTACATTCTACTGCCTAATTAAAAAATATTCTATAACTTAATAATTGATTAGACAATTTAGACAAAAAGACATTTGTAATGGTTTATAATTTCTGTTGAATTACTCTTTTGGATGAGTTGTTAGGCGAAAGAAAAACAGTCCCGTGTCACTCACATCTCGTTAAGTTTTCTAAGCAATCTTTGTCAGGAGGAAATTATAGATGACGGAGCACATCAAAGAGAATGTAAATTATTTTCAGAATATACTATTCAACGGCAACATCTGTTTATCGAGAGAGACATATATAGAAGACAGCAGTTACCGTCCCGTGAGACTCGCTTTGACACCTTATTATCATACTGGTTCAAAGCTTTAAAGCGGCTACGTTAAGCAGATGACAGGTGCAGAGGTTACTCACTATTAGGACGAATATCCCCAGAAATTCAGCCAGGAACTCTTTGAAGATGTCCTGCCTCAGGGCAAATCTCTCCTTTATTTTTCTCTTGCTCTCATGTTCCATATTTCTGCAGATCCTTGATGTCTCACTCCGGCCGGAACAAACAGCTAACAAGTATGAGTGAGTCTCTCTAATTGTCTATGTAGGCTAGCCGCCTCCCACTCACTCGGTGCGCTCGTGCCGTGTAGCCCTCACCAGGCTGACATGCCCGTTAGTTAAGCCCGTTTCATCTTCTTGCTCTTCATATTTTCCCGTCATAACCACAAGGGGTCTAGTTTTTGGGGCGTAGGTTTCAGATTAGGCTAATTGCACTGCTATCTATGTAGCTATTCAGTCATCGCGCGCACTATTTAATTGTGACACAAAAACAAACGTAACTACATCTTAGAAGGTTACTTTACAACTGTAAAGTCTATTATCGCGCAAAAAAATATGCCACAGAAAAGCATTAAGTAGGCTAATAGCCCACTATAAGAGATTATGGCTATGCCACAAGTAGCCTGGCAAAGGTCACTATAAACTCACCGCTGAGTATCACAAACACACTGTAAGTGCCAAAAAGAATATAGTGATTTTTCGTTAGGGATGCAAAATGAAATGGTGAATAAAAAGAATATATGAAAATTGCACTCACATAGGCTATAGTCTATCACCACTAACCATTATCACCTTCAAAATAACAAAAAAGCTATCAACTCCATAATCCCAAAAGGTAAACAGTTAGATTTATAGGCTACTGTAGTTTAGGGGCTTTGTTTTACTGTATATAGCCTAGAGATAATGCTTTGCTTTAATGCGTTTTATCACCCGTCAGTTAACCTAGTGAATCAAGCCTTTCCTTGAAAATCTACTTGAGTTACTTTTGAGTTAATTTTGGTTATTTTGTTGCGTTAGACACTATGGTAAAGTTCGTTTTTAAAATGGCCATTCAGCAATTCAACGCAAAAACTAAGATGAAGAGGGGGATGTAACCCCCCCCCCCCCCCAAAAAAAAACCTACTATCATAAGGAGAGGATAGTCAACAGACCACACACTTTTCAATTACATGAGGGGTTTCATTCTGAAAAACGCTCTCTATTTTGAACAAAAAGATTGTAACCTGATGTGAATTGCTCAATTTATTAAAACACAGATGATTGTGTTGCCATTTTGTACGTGAACAGCCTCACATTAGCTAATAACTTCACTAGTATTTGATACTTTTTTGCTAGCAATCATTTCGTCAGTATCAAATGGTGCGTATCTAATTTTGGCATTATAATCTTGCCAAGTATTTTTTAAATAAAAGCCCGTAAGCAAAACTGGGAAAAAGTAGCAGTCCATTAGTGAGGGATAAATTGTGTACAGACACGGAAAAGAAAAGGGTTATAGTGAAAAAGAATTAAAACTAAAAGGTGAAGACTGTTTTTCATTCGCTCCTTATACGAATATAGCCATGTGCTTAACAATCCCCCCCCAACAGTTAAAATGATAATGAAGATAGAAATTTAATCTCTGAGTGACTAATAGACTATAAAACTAACTTCGCCGCAGTAAAAACCAAAACTACATTGAAAGAAAATTTAATGAAGGAGGCTTAATGAGAACTCCAATGATTCAATTTGTCTCCCTTTATTTTTTGTTTTCCATCCATTTAGGGGGCGTGTGGATCGTGACCATTATACAGCAATACAGCATTTAGTTTAGTTTACATTAAGAAGTCTGTGATAAAAATAGAAAACAGAGATAATAAAATATAGTTTAAAATTGACAGGTCATAAATAGGCTACCATGAATGTGTGTGTGTGTCAGGTTTACCCTGCTGTTTGAAACCTTCAGCTGCTAATAAGACAACAGCTGAAAATCATAATTCTCCTCTAAAACCTCCCTCCTCCTACACCAACTTCCATCACTCTTCTTCGGCTTCCTAATCCTCCTCTTCTCATCTTCTGAAGTGTTGTTTTTAACGCCCTTACTGGAGAAGCAAAGTCCCCAGACTCCCTTGCATTTTTGGGGGGAGAAATTCTCTTTTCTTTTTTTTTTTTTCTCATGTATGACCATTAGAAAGCTTGTGCCCCATGCAGACTTTCCCATCCCGCTCGAGGATTTGAACCGGCAACCTTTAGAGATCAAAACATCATAAACAGGCCCACTCTCTCAGTTTGACACTTTAATTACATGTTTGTTTATTAGTAGTAATCATGTAATCATCTCATGTTACCGTTACCGTTTCATCTTGGCATTTATTGTAGGGCCAGGATGAAGTCTGTGACCATGTCGGCAAAAGAGCCGAGACCCGGTTCATCCAACAGAGGGAGCTCGATGAATACATTTGAATTGCAGGCTAAAGTTTGTCACTGTCTCCCGGTATGTCTTATCTTCCGTTCACTGCGCTTTGTGAAAAGGTGAGGCGACAGGGAGAGGATAGGATGTTTTGAATACATTAATCAATGTCACTTTTTCAGGCATGTCCTCTTTGATGTGAACCAGACACTTTGAGAGTGTCGCCCATGCTGTGAAAAAAGGGGCGATGTGCTGATGGAGAAAAAGCATCCTCCTCCGGGGATTTGCAAATTATAGGCCCGCATCTGTCTCCGCACTCCATTGTCCTGTCAGGCAACTCAGATTATAAAATCCCAAATTTACAAAGCTATTAGACTTTTCCGCTAGGCCGTGGGTTGCCAAGATTATTCTTATAGAGGATTTTAATAAGCCTGCATTAAAACTGAATTGTTATTCCTCTCGTCCCACTGACCAAATGGAAACGGCATTTCTCACTGGATTCAACTGCTACTTTTTTAACATCTGACAAGGTTGAATCCATAGTTTAGCACAGACAGGCTCTTCTGATATTCAAAACTGTAGAATAAAGAGTTAAATAACACGCGCTGCAGCCTTAACTACTGGCTGGCTATTTATCTACCTGGATAAGTTCATGAATGTTTGAGGACATGCAGTTGTTGTGTTAATATGTGTGTGTGTGGCTTTGCTTTAATTCCTTTGGTTTGCTGAGACAGCCACTTGAGCCGGCCTGCAGTTAAGCGGTGGATGTTTATTGAGAGGTTTAAAGAGGGTGCTAGAAGGAATTATCACCTGCAGGACACTTCTCTCTCATCAACACACTAGGAAATAGTGTCAATCGTTAGTCCACATTTACATAACATCTCAGACCGCGGGGAGGCTGTGTTAGGCGGGCAGACTGGATGGTGATTGTGGCAAACCGTTTTACACATTCGTGACATTTGTCCACCAAGGCAAAAACAATTTAAATATGAAGGTGCCAGCAAGTTTGTTTACACTCAGTGCAGATGTGAAGATCATGTATGTTAATAGTAGACTATTGCTTCACTAAGGGTTTTGGAACATAATTATTGTCTGTTTCACCAAAAATGGGTATTTATAAAACTTTGCAAAACTTCTGAATCATTTAAACCTTACAGCCCAATAAACATATACAAGTTATAGGCTACTTTTAGCGTATGGACAGGCTGAAAGGAATTCTATTTATAATTGCAGATAAAGCTATTGAACTTCATTCCTGATTGCCATAATCTTCAATCCCAAACTCTTTTGGTAAGATTAATGCACATCACTATATTTAAATAGATTTAAATCATAGTATTCTGTGTTTTATAGGCTATAGTCTTTGACAAAATCTCAGTTTCTTTACAGCCTTTAAAACATCCGTTGTTAGTAAGTGAAAGCAGTGGAAACTCCAGTCTACCGGGAGTGGGGTGGGTGGGGTGGATGTGTTTCTCCTCCTTAACACGCATGGCTGAGGTCGTTTATGTAAATGCGCGAATTTAATTTTCAAAAGGACAGCCCTTTTCTTTGCCCAATGAAAATGAACCGCGGCTGACACCTGGCTATAAACCCAGGAAGGAATCCAAAGTCCTAATCAGAAATCTGTTGAAAAAAGCAAGACGCGCAGCAGACGAGCGGAGACGGAGTGATGACTTCCAGTCAGATCGAGATCCCAGGAGAAGTGAAGAGCGACCCCGCTGCTCTCATGGCATCCCTCCAGCTGATGCCCTCGCCGGTGCCCAACCCGGAGATCAAGCACACCAAGGTCTGTTTCTCACTAAACTCTGCTCCCGGACACGGAAAGTTTGCATTGTGTGTAACGACAGCTTTTTACTCGCAGATGTCTGATGTCCTGACAGACTTCACCAAACTAAAAAGTTGTGTCTGTCAGCGGCAGCAGGCTGCAGTAACAAACCGCGTAGCCTAAATCAGGCGGTACGCATAGGTGATAAAGTTGTGCTGCTTTTAACTTAACTTGTAACTTCCAGTTCAGACCTAATAAGCTGACGACTGCATCTTGTAAAATCCCATCTCAGAGTTTCTCCATGTCCATGTGCTCAGTGTAGCTCAGCCTTCTTAGTCTTTTCTCTCAAATCCTCATTTCCTCCTGGACAATATGACAACGTAGATTGATACAAAAATATTTTGTGAGTTTTATTGATTTTTGCCTTTACCGAGATCTTTTTACTTGAATAATTTCTCATTTGATTGTTAAAAAAAAATGCAGTGGATAATCACATTTTTCAGCTGTAAGTCATTGCGTCATTGAAGTTAATCTTGTCCAAAGCCTGCACACCAAAGATGAAATCATCGAGATTATAATCAAGACGAATCATTGATTTAGCCTAGCATATGATTTGGCAGGCTGCAAAATAACCTTGCTGTGTCAACTATCCTGATGATTTAAGTAGGCTCAATATACTAATCAAAGGGTGTGTCGCGGTTTGATCGAGTTTTAAGAATCAGCCGTAGAGAACCAAGGCTTTTAATGCCAACCAATAAACATTTAAATATATCACACAGTTACGTGGGGAGATTTTTTTAGTGTTCTTATATATATGTAGGGTAATTTTTTTCTTATTCCGTAGCACCTGAAATGCAAAAACGGACATTTAAGACACAAGCCTATATTCAATTAGGCTGCTGCGTGAATTATGAGAGAGACCCATAGGAAAATAATGTATTTTTCAGTTAAAGTGGCCTCATTAAAGGAAATAAGGAAAAAGTAGGTAATCCAATAGGCCTGTTGAAAATAGCAACAAGTATCAGACCATACTGTAAAATCCTATTTTTCTATGATAGGCTTTATTCTATTATGTTTAAGTTCAAAACATTTCTTGTGGTACTGAGTTGAATAGCTCTCTATTTAAATCAATGTTTTATAAATATTAAAGTGAAGTGACATCTAAACTCACTCACACTCACAATGGACATCAATGGGAAAGGCTGAATTTGTGTAAAAACAAAAACAATCTATTTTTTGCATAGCCTTTTCTTTTAATGACATTATTGATTACAACATTTTTAGGATTTCCAAAAGTGTGACAACTCTCAGATTAGTCTAAAGAATTGCCTGTTGTTTGAATGAGGCGCTGCAGTTCCATTGTCTCTTGTAATTATATGGCAATAAATACAAAGTTGCTTTAGTGATGAAAGTGGCTCGTTCTCACACATAAAAAAGTCTATATTGTGAGAGAAATGTCCTGATATTGTTATCAGAGCAGTTTCTGGCCACCTCCTCAGCAGTGTGTGGGTGGGAGAAAAGGGATGCAGAAACAGCTGGAGAAAGGAGTTTGAGTCAAACAAAGAACATTATTCTTATTCATTAGTCTTGACACTTTCCCCGTTGCAAATTATGTAGAAAATATACTCTAACTAAATGGAGGCATTAATCAGAGAGGCATTAATTAAAACATCTAGCCATATTTGAGGATGTATAGGCCCTATATTTTGCGATAATGCGTTTCAATATTTTGCCATCTAGATAAATAAATATGCCTACCTACACAATAGCATCATTTGAAGCATTAATAAATCAATCATCTTATTAAATTATTAACTTATTAAAGATTTAGAGCCTAGAGAGTGACTTTTGGCCCTTCACAAATGCTGAATTAGTGAACACAGACTATTGAAAATTGCCCTCTTATGAATTATTTTGTAGCCTGTTTGTTGCCCATAATAACATCTTTGTGAAATGTCTTGATAGTGTTTTTTTTCACATGTTATGGACTCATTGGGACACTTTAAAGTCAATTTAAGTAAGTAGTTTAAGGCCGTTTAATACAACAGTTTTGATATGATTTTTGTAAAGCTTTACACATGCTAAACTGATTTTGGTTTGCAGACTCTTCATCAGCCTAAACAGCCAGGATATATTGCCGTGTTGTTGCCATAGAAAGAGTCTTTTAGTTGCAGAACAAGTGTTTTTATGATTGTGAGATTAAAGGGCAGGTCTCATAGAGGGCAGATTAATGATAGTGTGGTGTAAGTTCATTCAGTGCTATAATTGCTCTGTGTTAACACAAACCTCAATGTTTTAAGTGCAAAGGGCACACTGCTGCAGCACCGTAAAGAGTGCTAGCATGAGCAGGGAGAGCTGGGATTGTACAAGCCCGCTCTGTCACGTTATAAGCTTTCCATTCCTTCACAGTGCCGAGTGCTGCTTAAAGCAATGGACACGACGGTGTACAGCAGAAAATTTAGGGAGCGACTTGGTGAATTAACCCCCAGGAATTTGGATCATCCAGTCCCTGTTGGCTTGGTGGACACAGGGGGCAGGAGGGCCCTGATTTATGGGCACCCCTGGGCTCTCCTCACACCCTGTTCCTGTTCTCCACCCCACTGGCTGCTGGGGGAAGAGGGAACGCTGTTCACCAGCCTGGTGGATGGAGCTGCATGCTTACAGCACAGATTTCCCCCACATACTGTTTTTTTATTTTTTCAGTTTTTATGCAATACAAACCTTTTTCTTACTTATATAAGAACTCAAAGATCTTGATAAATTGCAACGATTAACTCACCATGACTGCACAAAAAAATCACCATTCTTTGTTTTGCAAGGCAAAGATTACACCTGAGTGGCCCTGGAAACATAGATATGGCCGAGATCATTACTTAACAGGTTTGCTTCAATTCCGGAGAGGTATGAGATAAAAAGGCGTTATTGCAGACAAGGGTTGCCCCTTGTCCTTTTCACCGAGTCATGAACTGTTCACCGTCAAAGACACTTTGTGTGATTGTGTCAGTGAAGCTATCTTCCTTGCTGTGTGCATCTATATACAATTATGCAGATGGGGGTCCTGTGAATAGTCTACTTACATCTCCCTGTGCTTTGTTAGCAGAAGCGGTACACTTTTCACTCTCCCTTTCTCTTTTAGCTAAAACCACAAAGAAGAAATCTTTCTCTCGGTTGTCTTATCCCCTGCCCCCACATTGCTATTGCTAGAAGGCTCAAACAGCTGGGCAGCAAGACACAGAAACAGTTTCAAGGTTGATAGTACCACTAAGGAAGCCATAAATTAGAGAAGCCTGATGGCTATTTATTGATGTTTTTCACTTGTGAAAAGGTAGAGGAGAGAAACTCTGTTGTATGTATAATTAAGGCAAACAGAGGAAGCTTACCCAGTTCTTTACTGGGTGATTGCGGTGGCCTTGGTGGTTTCTCACACCACTCAGTGATTATGTGTTGTTAAACCAGACACTTATAGCGGGATAAATCTTACAGGATTGGAAAAAACACACACCTCTGGTTCATTTGCTTTTGCTTTGAAAGAACAGTCTGTAAAATTTGAGGCAAAAAGGCAACAGAAAAGTCAGTTTAAAAAGTCAGTTTATACTCCCAGTCTTTATTTTGATTGAACTGCACCACTAGCAACCATAAAGCACGAGAACAGAAGCAACAAAAGTTAATGTTAAACTTGAATCACTTGTGGCGTGATTGTAGTTTAGTTCACTGATAAGCATGTGCATGCTGAAATCAGTGCTGAAAGAATTTGTTTTGTAATGCAGATTTAGTTTTATCACTAATCGTCTAATAGGGCAGTAACATAGAAAAACAGTGCAAACCTGTATGACGGCTATAAAGCGTTCACAGGCATGCAGAGCCAGATTCAGTGACCAAATTCAGTGGCCTTGTTCATTGTGCTCATACAGATCTCTTAATCTAATCAACAGTTATAAATTTTCTTTGTTGCTTTGCTCATGGTGCCTTTAGTACACTTTCACCATAGGAACCTGTGCAAAGACCTGTCTGTTGAAGACCCGTGTTTTTGTAAAGTAATCTATGCAGAGACATCCACTCAGTTTGGATGAATAAGAGGCCCCATCAATCTGTCACTGATTGAGATAGTACAGATGGAGGCTTGGGGCTCCCCAATGCTAGGTGCTGTCCACCAGGGTGTAAATTATGACCCTGTCTCACTGTGTGGGTTAGTGGCCCTGCCTCGCCAGAGCCTGACCTGCAGTTCTGGAGTTTTTCACTTCAAAACCACCATCTTACTGCGATCAAGATCAAACAGAGCCAAAGTTAGGGGATACTGTGCAACTAAATGATTTATCACAACAAGCACAGCTAGAATTCTCTCTCGCTCCCCCCCTCTCTGAGTCTTTGCTTACACAATCTCCCTGTTCTCACACACATGGCCACATACTCTAAAACACACATCTTTGATTGTGACAGGGTAAGTGTGCACCGCCATTAATATGTCCATTGGTGTGAAATGCCTACTTGTGCAGTGAGTGTAAATTATCGTCTTAGCAGACACGTCAACATCGTGTCCCCTGTCTCTTAATCACTGTTTAAGGAAGACCGGTGACAGGGAGGTTACCCTGTTAACTTCCCATACCTTCAGTCTGCTGCCCGCTTGACAAGGAACGTGTAAATCCTTATGGTGTCATTATGAAAAACACTGGGCTTCATAAATCTGTTTGAATAGGCTCTTTCCCCCGAGAGCAGACACAGAAGCGCTTTTCTAGATGTTTACTCAGAGGTGCAAAAGCATCAATGCATGTATTTCCTGAAGATTTCTTCTTTCTCCACTGATCCCATGAGTAAAAAATACATAAACACTAAAACTACACTAAAAGTTCTTCTTTAAACATTTCTTTGAATTGAAATTTAAAGAATGGTTAAGGGAGAGGAAACTCACTCACCAAACCAGAATTGAAAAAATATCAGTTGTGCAGTGATTTAATTTCATTGTTGGTGCATGCAAATTAGAATGTAGCATTTGTCTTGAAATCAGTGTATTTTGCTTTGTCTTTAAATCTTTTTCAACAATTTGAACAGTGGATTTTAGATGAACAAGGCTCTACTATATTCTCTCTAGTAAATAATCTAGTGATAAAACAAGTTCTCTGCTCTGCTCGTATATTTAAAAATGGAAAATGGTCCAACTGTCAAAACCTTAGCGTCCAATAACAGCCAGCAGGTCCATGTTGAAGATCTTGGGATGCACCTTGGGATTGATTTCAACTACTGACATGATTTACCATGAAAGAGGCTTAAGTCATGAAACATGCACCCATTGGATCAGAATCTGTCCAGGATTTATGTCTTCCCTCTCATGCAGTTAGATACAAAGGTATTCAGCTGGAAAAAGCGATGGTAATGTGTAATGCCCCTTTTTGGGCTTCACAAACTGGCATTAAGACATTAGCATCATATAGGCCTACTAAAGGCTTTACAGCTCAACTGGCACACCAATGGTATCCACTGCCTGCCACGGTTTCTGACTACTGGAAGAAGTGAATAAGAAGTTAATTCCAATCACAGTCTTGCGTTAAAGTTTTGTTTCTCACATAACTTTAGAGTCAGAGTGAACAACTCTCTCACCACTTGCCCACACACAGGCGAGACAAAGACGTTTGCCAGTCGGTGACAGCGAGGTCGCCCTTGCCAAACGCAGGAGCGCAGGGTGGCATTGTCTCTGGGTGTGTGAATGAAAAACATGAAGGCTCCACGGTGTCAGACATGTGGAGAGGAGTGGGGGAAAAAACACCAGCTGGTCTCCAGTTTCACATGCTCTCCGCTCACTTGTAACAGTAGTAATTATAAATGTTTTGAAACGTATCCAGAAACAGAAAGGAAATAGAGGTCCTGTGATAGGAGAGGATATGAAACTTCCTGCGCAGACTAGGGTTGCAGGTGCCCGGGTAGGATCCGTCTGGCTTTGGATTCTTGGCGTGTTGTGTATAAACACACACATATATAACCCTCCTCCAAAAAAAGACAAGAACTGAGTACCATTACATATTCCTTCAGCCTGAAGCATCTGAGCCGTGAGAAGAAGCAAGCAGCCAAACAGATGTTTTGCTGGCTGCAGTAAGTATTTTGGCATACCCTGCTATCCCTTACTTCCCATTGCTGTGCACTCCCAAAAAAACAATTGAGTAAACTTATTAGCACAAGAAATCCAGCTAAGTTTGGTTAAGTCAACATGCAAATTTCAGTTAAATTAACATCCCACCAATTTGCTACAGCACGCACTGTAGCAGTGCGCCTGTTGAAGTCATTATGTTTCATTAAAATGTACAAAATCTTTCACAATGGCAGATAAAACTACAGCATCTCTGTCAAATTAACTCAAATGCCTCATTTAAATGAATGAATAACTAAGTAGGAACTAATTATTAGTAGTTAATTTGAAACTGTGAGCATATAATGGCAGAAAAATGTATGCTCACTTTTAAACATGTTCGTGTCTAATCTTTTTATCATCCAGATAGCCAGGCTCTCTCTGGATGATATGACTGACAGCTTTTGCAGGAAAGCATGGGAGTTGCTAAATGCTTGCAGCTGCCCTGTGGCCCATGCATAAAGTCTTGACCTATCTGCTTACTGTTCTGCTCCCATCCGCACCAGGCCTCCTCGTTGTGTGTCGGGATCACATATCACTGCTTTTTTTTTGTCAGTTTTTATGCATTTTTATTAGTTTTTGAGATAAAGCAGGCAGTGCACAATGTTTACGTGGGACTTTTCTAATTTAACAATTTATATTGATCTTTGCTTTTTCATGCCAAGATTATTCTTAAAACAAAATGTGGGATAAATTATATAATGGGGTTACATTTTGTAAGCTTTGATTGCAGAGTAGAAAATAGTTTATTTCACAAATGTTCTTATCATACCTTACAATGTTTGGGTTCCAAGTTAATTCTTTGCACTCATAGGTGATACTGAATTTTATAAACATGAAACCGTCATGTGAGGTGATAGTAATGGCCCCACAGGGAATGGGAAAGAAAACACTATTTATCATTTGAAAATGTGCACTCTTGCACTTGGTTTTTCATTCTTGTGTTCTTTGCCCCTCTTCCAAATGATCCTAAAAGCAATTTTAAGAAACCTTGAGAGTTGATTTATAACTTAGTCCTGTCATCTTAATCAAGTCTCTCAATGGAACGAGACAAAAGTCTAACACCAGTCCGAGCCCAGAGAGGGCCGAGCCAAACGGCGGCTGACAGTTGTCCTTTTCTGGCCGTGATTTAGATGGCGGCCTGGTCCACTGTTCTCGTGCTTCATCCGTTCTCCTTTAGCAGTGTCTTGTGAGAGGGGTTACGCCATGCATAAAGCTACCCATGGTCTGCATTCTTGCTCAGACTGTTGAGGCTGTCAGGGGGCTCCTCTGATTTAGGGTGCCCCACTACAGTGGCCCCTATAAATTTAAAAACTAATTCTGTGCTCTACAGGACTTTCTGTTTTTGTAGCTGGCCCTCTGCTCCTTATCGTTACTGACAATTTTATGAAGTGCCCTTAATGAGCGGCAGATTAAAGGTGGAAGGCGCCTGAGAATACCGGGCTGGGAGAGAGAGAACCCTCTGGTCTGTGTCTATCTATTGTCAGCGTGTGTGTTTGTGTGTGTGTGTGTGTGTGTGTGTGTGTGTGGGTGGGTTGGGGGTGGGGTGGCGGGAGTTGGGGGGCTAGTACAAAGGAATAGGAGAGGAATGAGTCTGTTAAGTATGGTTCTGTGCAGTGGTACACACAGATACTGAACACCTTAAACGTCTGCATGTGAGTTATTCATATGCAGAGTTCTGCTTCTTCTTCTAGGCCATGATGGGAGTGAAGAAGGGGGGAGGGAGGCAGAGCGGCGTGTGCACTGTGACTTGAACAGTTTTCAAACCGCTCAAGGCATTTTATACCTGCTAGAAAGTAAACACGCCTAACAGTTTACAGCCAATTAAATAGTACTTACAGCTCTGAGTTTATGGAGGTAAACATGTTGGAGAGTTAGGGAGGCCTGGGCCAGCGGGACACTTGAACCCTGCTCTCAGGTTCGCTCTCAGTGTATCTGCACTCCTCTAAAGTAAAAGGACGGTAAGAGCATATGTATACACAGAGGGATTTGTGCCAGCAGATGTTCTCCTTACACTCTATCTATCAGACAGACTGACAGCCATTAAAAACAGTGTGTGAGTAGTCTGCCTAATGGATCTAAACATGTCAGTGAGGAAGGAGCTTTTTTTTTTTACCGAACTCTTACATAAGTTATATTTGCAATTTCACCTCACACCTTGTATGTTGCTCCGCTTTTCATCACCTCGCGATGGACTCATCATTGGAAACACTCTCTAAAACATTTCTTTGAGATAATTCCCAGTTTTCTTATGCCATAAACATTTATTTTTCTTTTTGGTCCTCAATAGATGTTGAATGTGTCCTGTTTGGAATCCCAGGCGGTTGTTTAACGGAAGGCTTGCTTTAACGCATCACAGAAACCAAGCGCGGCACGTGTTTTATGATCTCGTAAACGAGCAGCGATGTTGTGAAACGTGTGTCTGTGCTTGAGGGAGGGAGTGGGGGTGTCTGGTGTCTGATAGGGATTTATCTGCCCCCCACCCCTTTGTCTGGATGGTGGAGCACTCCCCAGAGAGCAATGCTGGACAGGCAGGAATCTCTGTCCAGATTTCCAGAGATTCTCCCATATCCCTTACACAAGACCTTAGAAGTACCGGCAGGAAGGGCCGCTGCCTGTGGCCTGTTAGTCTTTCACAGTCTTCACTACAAGCACCTCACTGCAGTCAATGTAGTGCAATGAAATGATTATGCAAAATCACAATTATTTAAAATAACAAAGGTCGGCCTTATTAGGTGCCGTCGTTATCTCCCACTCAAAGCTCAGAACATTTTCAAATTGTATCTCTGCAGTAAATACAATTGGATTTCTGCAGTATTTCCACTTGTGCAGTTTTCATTTAATTCTTATGAAGAAACTACATTCACCCCTTCACATCCCATCTAGATTCACTGTGGCCCCTCATGCCTTCACCAGTATTAAAGAGAGATGGAAATGGCAGATTAAGTTCTGGAGAGTCATGCTTGTGCAATCGGCGCTCCTGTTTCCCGTTGTTTTGTGTCTGTTTTCTAAAAACTGCATGTTTTTCCCTCCCCTGCAGATTTTCATCAACAATGAGTGGCAGGACTCTGTTAGTGGGAAGGTCTTCCCCGTCTACAACCCAGCCACTGGAGAGCAGATCTGTGAGGTCCAGGAAGCAGAGAAGGTACTTTACTGCTCAGCATAACATCTTCTGCCTGCCTTTTCCAATGAAAACAAGGTTATCTTACTCCAGATATTTTGACAATAAAAAATGTTTTTCTTCTCCCTACAGCCTGGCATCCTTTTCCTTCACTGTGCATGTGTGAACTGTTTGTGTCCAAAAAATTAAGAAAAGCAAACATGCACTATGAGTTTAGTCTAATGTGGTTTGGTGAGCTGGCAGTTGTTCTGGTCCTTCCCTAATTCATCACCTCTGGGTGGAATAAATGAACTGGACAAAATATTTAAGCGTGAACGGACAGACAGATTGCATTAGTCTCAGGGAGTGCAAAAACACCTGTTTACTGGGTTAGGTTATATGATTAAAATGTTTCCCTGTTTTTCTTCTCCCAGGCTGATGTTGATAAAGCAGTGCAGGCGGCTCGCCTCGCCTTTTCCTTGGGCTCGGTATGGCGGAGGATGGATGCATCTGAAAGGGGCAGACTGCTGTCCAAACTGGCTGACCTGGTGGAGCGGGACAGCGTCTATCTAGCAGTAAGTGGACAGACTATTAACATTACTCTGAGCCTGTTAGTCATGAAAGAATTACATGGCTTTTTATTTTGGTTGAGAGAGGTTAAGTTACTTTCCACATGGCTATGATGACAATAAATCATTTTAACTACTTGATTATTACACTTAAAGAGAACATGGTACTGTAACTTAGGGGCTATATTTGAAGTTTGGTGTTATCTTAGTGTCCCGTTTCACCCTTGGGATAGTGTAAAGACTGGAGCAGAATGGAATTATATAAGGATCACAAGGTTATATCACACATTTCTCAACCGTCTCCCCCATCTCTCTTCAGACTATTGAGTCACTGGACAGTGGGAAGCCTTTCCTGCCCACCCTGTTTGTGGACCTCCAAGGAACCATAAAGACACTAAGATACTTTGCTGGATATGCAGACAAGATCCACGGCACTTCCATTCCAATGGGTAAGACCACTTCATGTCCCCTTAGCTCCCTTCAAGTGCATACAGAGGAGTTTCTAAGGGTCACTCTTCAGTTTCAATGAAATGGAACTGAGGCAGATTATTGAAGAGGAAGAAAGATATTGGAGGATTGTAGGTGGGTCAGGACTGGTAAGGTGACGATAAGCAGAGAAGCAATCTTCTCTCTAGGGACCATCTAGAGATGAACACTGGGGATCGGCACAGAGGTAACAGACCCACTCCCTGGTCTTTTATCAATCCAAACACAAACGTTCGCTGTCCTGGGGAGGCTGCCGCCAGTGCAGCCCATTGCACGCCTGTGAATCAGGTGAAGGTGGGGGTGGAAGAGGGGAATGCTGGCTGGCTGTTTCAACAGGAAGCACAGCAGCTTTTCTAAAAAAAACTAAAAAAAAAAAAAAAAAACACGTAACAAAGAGACAAAGCATTGGCAACCTCCTGACACCACTATATTGTCCCACTCAAAGCTTCTCTTGTATTCTGCAGCCAAACCAACCATGGTCAGCATTTTCCCAGGGTTTTGGTTCAAGCTTTAGTCCTCTAGTAGAATTTCAGAGCAAACAAACAAGTGTATTCCTGTAGCTTGTATGAGGTGGACTTGTCACTCATTGTATTTGTTCACCTGACAGGGTGAAGTGAAGGATGGCGGTCTTCTATAGTCCGCTTTGGCTTCTATTCCTCTTGTATGTTGTGTTCAGATTGTGGTGTTAACTTTGCATTATGGACAGTATCACATGAATGGGGAGTCTCATTATGTTGAGCCTCTCTGGCTACACAGTTTTATCTAGTTTACATTACATGTTCCAAATTGAAAGATAAGGCATCTGCAATCCTCTTACTTACTGGTAAAACAAACAGTGCTCACAGTGGAACTCTTCCTGCAAATTGAATGTCTAATAGGTTATAGTTTTATCCCCCAAACAAAAATGGCTCAATATTGAAAGACCCAGCATCCAGTTTGGGATCACAGAAAAAAAAGTTGAAATATAGGAGCCTTTACTGCAGTTGAAAACGATTATCTGGCTTGCTATCTACCATTTACCACCCAAGTCTAAATGCAGCATGAGGCAATGTTTCATCAGATAAGGACTGTTGTAATAATCAAACTTGCATTTTTACACACATTTCTCAATGTCAATTGTTTTTAGTAGGATTGTGGGGAATGAACAAGCATGGCACACCCTCAATAAGTACCTCCTTTTACTGGAGTAATGCAAGAGGAATGAACAAACTCTTCCAGCTTAACACCCATGGTTCCCTATGACCTAAAACAGTTACACACATGCCTTTGCTGTTGGATGTTTGAAGCGTAATTTAATCTCTCATCAGGGTAATGTAACCAAGAATGATGTGTGTGGTTTCATTTCGAAATTAACACGTTGCGTCCATGACAGTGGGGATATCAACTAGTGACACTTCATGCATTGTTCCAACTTAAGATTACTAAAGGTACAACTTCATGACCCTGTTTTCTCTTTGTGTGTGTGTGTGTGTGTGTGTGTGTCTGTGTGTCTGCTTGTCTGCACGTGTGTTCCTCCACAGATGGAGAGTATCTAACATTCACCAGATATGAGCCCATTGGAGTTTGTGGACAAATTATCCCTGTGAGTATGACCTTTCCTCAGAGTGAGACGCATGACGGATACAGACAGACATACAGGCACGAAGAAAAATAGATTACAGTGAAAGGGCTGAATTTAAGAGGGATGTTGGTGATTGGTTGTCTGGAGGTAAGGGACAGAGACCGAGGCCTGTTTGTTGAAATATATTGCACAGTTTCCTGGAATTCTCTGATGCACTTTTTAGGTCAGTGTGTATTTGGGTAAATCCATTGGCAAACCCAGAAAATTGTGGCGGTTGAGTGATAGAGAAAGAGAGAGAGAGAAAGAGAGAGAGAGACAGAGAGAGAGAGAGAGAGAGAGAGAGAGAAGCAGAGGCAAGAGTTGAGGGGTTTTACATAGTGAGTTGGAGCAAAGGAGAATGGTGAGAAAGGAGAAAAAGATCAAGGAGGAATAGACTCTTCAGAACAGCGTTGATTGTGCAACAGCTTCGAAAGTGTGTGGTTCTGTGTTGAGCCCCATGGGTTCCTGTGTAAAGCAGAAATAACACAGGCCTGTGTGTTGTACAGTGATATGGGTCTATTGCACATATGTTGCAATTTCCCTGCTTTCTCAGAATACTGTGGGAAGAGAAAATACTGTACAAGTGCCGAGAACATTTTCTCACTTGACTATGTTTAGACAGAGTGAAAATGAGAGTAAGTGACTGAGAGCGATGAGTTATTGAGTTTGACTGGTGACCACCCAGTGTGTCAGTCAGATGCATGATGTCCTTTTCCTGTGCGTGCGTGTGTGCGTGTGTGTGTGTGTCTGTGTGTGTGTGTGTGTGTGTGTATGTGTCGCACACAGTGGAACTTCCCCCTCATGATGACAGCATGGAAGCTGGGTCCGGCAATAGCCTGCGGAAACACTGTTGTCCTGAAGCCTGCTGAGCAAACCCCACTCACCTGCCTCTACATGGGAGCGCTCATCAAGGAGGTAAATGACAGCACAGCGCCAAAACAATCACAATCGCTCTAATTTTCCCAAGCACAATGGGTTCACGAGGAATTTAACCTGCGTAATTGCTGCTGAAACATTAGAAGACAGTTACAGAATACATCACATACATTGCAGAAAAGACAATAGAGTCAACATAAACTACAAGGATACATTCAAAGCCAAAGAACTGTTTCAGTGCCGCAGCATTGGCATTCTTGGTAAGAGTAGTAGACAGGGGTGCAGTGCAGAAGTCAAGTGTACCATAAGGTTAAAATTATGAATACGTTGAACAGAATAGGAACAGCGTAGCCCGACAAGTCAGACCCTATGGGAGGCGTAGCTTGCGTAGCATTCCATGGGATCTACGCATTGGCTAATTACAAAATATGTCTCCCGGCGAAAACGATACGTTACTTTGACTTATGGTGTGTGTGGGTCTTGTCTCTCTCCCAGCAATATATTCATGACGATGTTAAGACAATAATGTATGGGAAAAAGCAGATTTACTAGCTAACATCTTTCCCCAGTGTGAACATAATATCTCGCGCATGAAAGCTGAATTTCAAAATAAAAGTCCCCCAACCCCCCTGTACAGTGCGCTTACTCGCAGCTCATTGCCTGTGTAACAATCATGAATACGTCAAACACAATAGGAACAGTGCAGTGTCACATAGTACTGTACAGCAGAGAAACCCAATCATGTCATACAGCTCCCACTGTCCACATCCTCCATGTCTTCTCCCTGTACTCTCTCTGCCTCGCCCCTTTCTGGAGACTTTGTGTCTCTTGCCCTCTTCTTTTTGATGTTCTATCCATTCTCTCGGTCTGCTGGTAGGGAGGTTGGGTTGGGTCCGGATTCCCCCACACTGCCTGTGGTTTTGCTTGGCTCTGCTGTCATCTCCGCTAACGCTTGTTTCCTCTCATATTGTTTTGACAGGCTGGGTTTCCACCGGGAGTCATCAATATTTTGCCAGGATTTGGGCCAACAGCAGGAGCTGCAATTGCTTCGCACATGGGCATAGACAAAGTGGCTTTCACAGGATCAACTGAGGTAATTTCCCCAATAAAGTGGCTCAGATCAACAGTTGCTTACTACTTGCTTTTGTCAGCTAACCAAAGTGACACAGTGACCAACATGTGCAGAGCATAAGAGCAGGCTGTGTAATTAGGGGACATTGTGTGCCTGTATTGAAGTCTAAATGACAAACAAATGGGGTCTTACATAAGCTGCATGCCCTGTCATTACTCCCCATGACAGGGAGCTCCGAGTTTATCGCAGAGCACGTGCGCACACTTGCATGCGCACACACACACACACACACACTCACACACCGTCAACAGCATACAAACATCTCTCTGACAACGTCTTTTCTCTCCTTCGCTCTCTCTGCTGTAATAAGTAATGTACCTGTGCCTTTCATTGACCTTATTATCAGGACACACACACAGGAAAAACCCTTGTGGCTTCACAGAGCCGGGAAGAAGTTAATGGAAAGCCAAATCATCAAGGGCATACCATGTTAGGTGTTGAGCGCTCTGAGGTGTTGTGGTCAGGCTGCATTCCTCAGGCCGGTGGGAACGGCCAGAGTGACAGCAGATTCCATTTCTGCAGATCATTTTTATAAACATCTGTTATTTCTAACCACAAACTAACCCCCTTAGTAAAAGCACGTACAGCAATCCTAATGTAGAATTTATGTTTTGATGTGACCAGCCTGTATTTCACATGTATCTTCGGTAAATGAGCCAGGTTTATGTAATGCTTGAAATAGCCTTGAGGTTTATAGTAAGTCTGTTTTGACTCTGGTGGTGCGTCAGAAGAGAGGGGCACTATTTCAGCAGTGTGTATATATGGGCTGTGAACAGCCTTCGATAAGCACACACAGGTATAGACATCATAGATTACTGTCAGTGATGTCAGTGAAACAGACACAGTAACCAAAGCAAAATACTGAAAACATGATGAGAAATATTTATCTCAATTTGAGGCTTGAATGAATTCCAGATTGAGGGACCGGTGATTTTTTTTTATCCTACAGTTTGTATTCCAATATCTCAAACAGGTATGTGCGGGTGATATAATATATGTGATGTAGAAATCCTCTCAAGTGTTAATAAACACGATAAAAGTGACAAGGAAAAGGGAATTTATCGGTCCATGCCAATAATCTTGAATATTCCTTGAATAGTCTTTCTTGTGATTTTACAACACAGTATAAAATAGCACATGTGCTCTCTCTCTCACACTGCCTCTATCTCTCTTTCTCTCTCTTTCACACACACACGCACACACACACACATGTACACATCCACCTTCTAACACAAACATCTTCCTTGTTTTATCATCTGTGTTGAGTGAACATTTCCTTTGTGAGTGGCCTAGTTTTTTTAACTAGTTTTTCTGTTGTTTCCTGTGATCTGGAGTCAATTACAGAGCGAATGAGCCAGTGCTGTAAGAGCCTGTTGATGCCCAGACAGTGAGTCACCGTACTGTAGTAGCAGTCCCACTGGAGTTAGTCGGGGGGGTGGGGGGTGGCGGGTGGGGGGATAGCGGACACAGCATCTCCTCACAGGCTGGAAGGTGGTGCCGCTGTAGCTACAGGTGGATGTTAGGACCACAACTCATCCTTGTACTCACACACATGTGGCTGTGACTCCTCACGGAGGAGGCTCGCAGCCCAGCGTGTTCCCCTCACCCCTGAGTAAACACACGCTAACCTCCCTTAGTCAGCCTCTTTGTGTCTCTGATCAAAGACAGAGACAGAACAGATTCAGAAACGGTGAAGCCCAGCCAAGCATTGTGAGGCTTTTCTACAGCTATGGTAGCAGTCACAGCAGAGCACTTAATATGCTGCTCTGTTCTGTTCTATTCTATTCTATTCTATTCTACCAGTATCTTTGAGAGACGCAGACATTAGAGGAGATAGTGAGAGAAGATGAGTCTCGCTCTCTCTTTTCCATGTTGGAGGTGGGTTTTGTTTTTGGTTGGCCATAGAAAGACATTTTTTCCCCTCTATCCTGTCCTTGTCTCTCTCTTGGAAAACAAAACAGGCTGTATGAGTAACAGGAAGATCAATGCTTGTTTGTGTAGGGTTATGAGGGATGCCTATTGGGTTTCTCAGGCTTGTTATCTATTGGAAGTATACGGTATACCATGGTGTTAAGAAATACACTGCAAAGAAATGTCCATCTTAACAAGTCATTTAGCCTATTATCCAGTCTTAAAATCTTGTTTTGTTAAATTGCCAACGGGGTGAGATAATTTCCAATGCAGTTTTACCTGTTTCAAGAATTTTTATATCTTGAAATAAGGAAAATCACTCCATTCCTATCATGATAATGCCGTGTTTGAAGAAAGAAATTCCTGCAAAAGGAGGACTTGCACTGGAAGTGATATGATCTCACCCCTTGTTCTAAGAAAATACAAATACTTTAAAATTTTAAGACTCAACACTGGACTAGGTGACTCATTAAGGCAGGTTATTTTTTTTTTTTTTACAGTGTAATGGCCACATGAACACCATGTTCCATCAATAAAACATGTGATACCAGCTGGGTAGCTTCAAATAATTCTCATGAGTGATATGTTTTCTCAGTAATCTCATGCCACGGCACAAGGAATGCTGTTCCTAAATATCTCAGTTGTGTCTGAAGCTTTCGGTTATGTGATATCATCACTCTCCATAAGGAAGGAATTGGGAAATCGGGGTGTTGAGAGGAACCACACCAAGTCCGCTGTCCTCTTCCATATTGACACACCAGACCCTTTTTAAACCAAACAACTCCCCTCTCTCAGCTAGCTAGATCCATCTACTATCATCACTGGTCACCACCCACACAACTTGTGGTTGGTTCTTCCTGCCCTTCATTAGACATAAGATGCTGTTCAGTGCTGAAACATCACTTTATTTTCCTGTTGCCTTGTCCAAAACCCTGTAATAGATATTCAGTCTGTGTGTTTGCAGAACTCATGTTTCAGCTGGCCTACCGGTGCATTCCCTGTTTGGAGCTAACCAACCTCTTAAGCTATTTAATGGCTCCAGCTGATTTACTGATCTGGCCACAGGCCTGCATCTCTGTGAGTAAACCCCAGCTCTGTTTCCTCCCTAGGTTGGCAAGCTGATCCAAGAAGCAGCTGGGAAGAGTAACCTGAAGAGAGTAACGCTGGAGCTGGGAGGAAAGAATCCCAACATCATATTTGCAGATGCTGATTGTAAGTTTTCTGACACAGTTTTATTCATTGTTCCATTTACCTGTCACCCTTAATAGGTGGTCCACCAGATGGACACAGGTGTTCGCAAAGACTGCTGGTTCAGCTCATAGCCTGTCCCAGAGCGTTGGACTTAACCTCTATCAAAGAGTGTTTTGTTTAGTTATGTGTCCTATTGTTAGGAACTTCAATCTGAGAAAGTGGATGCACATACATGGACTGAGACTCTTGCCATGCTCAAAAGCTTTGTAGTGCTCTGAAAACTAGTGGATGGATGGGTTTCATGTAAACTCTAAGTGGCTCACCAAACTGGGGGTGCCACGGCTTTCAAATGCTTTCAGCAGCCGTGAGAGGGGCTCCCTAAGGCCTGTAAATCAGGAGAATGGAACCTGCCTCAGTCGGCTGCTTCAGCCGAGACCCATAAATCACGGGGCTCCGTTAACCCCTCGTGCGCAACAGCGGGGTCCTGTCTCTCAGGTGTCAGGTATCAGATTTGCACAGAGAATAGCGCCTATAACTGTGGGGGGAAATCTTGTTTAAGTAACTACACAAGAGAATACTTCATGTACTACACAGTTGTGTACGCAAGGCAGTTTTTACCAAATGAAGTTAATATCAACCAAATGAAGATAATGGTAGTTTTTTATTAGCATTCAATTTAAACCAATTTTTCTTTCAATATCCCATGAGATTTTTTTAATAATAATTAGTTTAATACTGCTTTCCATAATGCTGTTTTTTTTAATGAACAAGCAGTTCAATGTAGGTGTTAATGAACTAAAACCCCTTCTTTGAACCCTGTTCTTCAGTGGATCTGGCTGTAGAACAGGCCCACCAGGGAGTGTTCTTCAACGCAGGCCAGTGCTGCACGGCAGGCTCTCGCATCTACGTGGAAGAGCCAATCTACGACGAGTTTGTTCGCCGCAGCGTGGAGAGGGCCAAGAGGAGAACAGTCGGCAGCCCCTTCGACCCCACTACTGAGCAGGGTCCACAGGTGAGAACGACGACAAAGTCATTTCATATCAAGTACACATCATGAAAACACCCAGTTGTTGAGAATTTGTATTTTGTTGAGGATAAATTCTGTTTTCTTTCTCTCCATTACTCCCTCTCTCCCCCCTTTTCTCTCTGATTTCATCTTTCACTCCGAATTTTCTCTCCATTTCTCTATCTCCCTCTTCATCTCTCTTCCCTCTCCCCCCGCCTCGCACATCCTATCTCTCATCTCTCCTCCCACAGATCAGTCAGGAGCAGCAGAATCGTGTGTTGGAGTTTATCCAGAGTGGCATCAGTGAAGGAGCCAAGCTGGAGTGTGGAGGCAAAGCTCTGGGCCTGAAAGGGTTCTACATCGAGCCCACCGTTTTCTCAAATGTGAAGGATGACATGCGCATCGCCAAAGAGGAGGTACGAAGATAGTGGACAATGACTGACAAAGAATTAACTAATAGCTAAGAATGTAATGCAATATCATTGGTTTGCGGCTTCACACCCTCCTGTATATGACTAATAGTAGTGTAACAATGTGTAAACGCCCTGTGCATTTTTGACTATTTACAGATTTTTGGACCAGTACAGCAGATCATGAAGTTCAAAACTATTGACGAAGTGATTGAAAGAGCCAACAACTCAGATTATGGCTTGGTTGCTGCTGTATTCACCAATGACATCAACAAGGCCATGACCATATCCACAGCCATGCAGGCTGGCACTGTGTGGTAAGTTTTATCTGGTATCATCTTAAGATGCAATCTGTAATATTGCAGAAAGATATGTTTTTCACCACATCTGTAGAATCTGGCCATTTCTCACCAGCGATGCACCTCAGCCCTTTGTTTCATATCTAGTCATAAGTTTCATCTCCTGATTAGACTTCACCCTGTTGGCTTGGGTCAGAACTTCAAATTTACCTCCAGTTTCTCCTCATAGACTGAAGACACACTGCCCTCAGGCTACACCTTCCCCTCACTAGCCCAGGCCCAAAGCTTGCCCAGTCTCTGCTCTTCATTTTGCTCTTAGCCAACTTCACATTTTTCTTCTCAGCATATTGATGTTCCTTTCACTTGTTCTTTACTAGGCTGCTTGCAATTGGTTACTTAACAAATACAGATCTTTTTCTATTGATAAAAGCGTTAAATTCTAAATGTTACTGCAAATTTAAGTTTCTATCATTAGTTCCAGAGGGTTTCAAGCAGGGGGATGGGTCAGATTTCTTTAATGCTGCCTGATGACATACTTTTAGATAAACAACCCCTAGGAAAGATCTGTTGCTTCATATCACTTTGTCTGTATCTCTGGAGAAATATAGCATATCTCAACATCTGAATTCTTTCTCTTGAACCCCCCTGAGGAGCAATAAAGAGATGCACATGAGAACATACATCTGTATTGTAAGAAGTGCTCGAGACAAATAAGAAAAGCATGATATCTCATTTGTAGATGGCTACACTCACAGACTGCTGAGAGATATCTGAGATATTTCTGCTTAATGATCCATTGGAGACTTAGAATAGAATAAGTGCATATTAAGATGTGAGAAAAAAGTGAAAGAGCTAAGTGAGAAGCATGATATACCAGAGTGAGACAATCCAAGGCTTGTTTCTCAGGAGCAGAAGTTCAGAAGTACGAAAAAAATATTTTAAATAAAACTCATCTATGTCTAGAAGTAAATGAAAGGAAGAGGAGATCTTATTTAGGATATTGCTTTCCTCTGGGAATTGCAGTTATATTTTTAACTGAATGCAGCTGTAACACTACTGCTTTTGACAAAATCATTGTGCAACAGTATACAATAACTAAACAAACCACATGAGTCAAATGCAGAAGAATGATCTATGTTTTGTGTATTTCCTAGGATAAACTGCTTCAATGCTCTGAGCACACAGTGTCCATTTGGAGGATATAAAATGTCTGGCAATGGACGTGAATTGTGAGTATGACTTTTGGTTGCTGGCCCACTAAATATACACAAGATATTACTAATATTGACTGTGTGCTTTGAAACTCCACTTGCCAAAATTGCTTAATATAAATCTTTATGTAAGAGGAAATTACAATATTTCTACACTTCTACTCCAAAAGTCTGCAGGAGCGTAAACACAATATTTCAGTGGTGCTGTCTAAATCGGACCTGGCACTAATTAGCCGTTGTGTGTTTTCAGGGGAGAAAGCGGCTTGAAGGAGTACTCAGAGGTGAAGACCATCACTATGAAGATGGTGGCCAAGAACTCTTAAGGCAGCCGCTGCTGTTGGGAGGAGGTAGTGACTTCCTCATCGCTGACCCGCCCCCCCTTGGCCGGTCCCTCCACGGTGGTAAACCACATTAACCATCCCGACTAGTCATCTCCATGGGTAACTACAGGCTGTGACCACTCGCTGCCCCCAGTCCCTCCATCAACACCGCCTCGCTTGCCACGGACAGTTAGCTAATCCCTGTCCAGCTGTCTCCACCTGCCTCGAATTCGCAGACCGTCTCTAGTCTAATCGACGCCAACAACCACTGAACGACCCCCATATGCCTCCTCCACTAACGACACTAAAGCACTCGAAGAGACGATGGGGGAGGCTGTTCCGACCACGAACCCCAGTAACCCCCCCACTCCCCGCCCCACCCCCCACCCCCCACCGCTGTACCCCGATCCACACCCACGATGCTGGACGCTCAGAGACGAAATCACCGCACTTCCATTCAACCCTACATTAGCAACTTGTCATGTGCTGGGAGGCAGTATGGTTTTGTTGTACTGTGGGGGCATCATCGTCAAAACCTCATACTAAATTGTATGTATCATTGTTTTGATTCACCAGGTAGAATTTATGCAAGCACGTCAGCTCATTCAAGACCACTGAAGTTTCAGTCTCGGCTATGAATGGATGAGTCCATTTAAAAATGTTAATTCAGAATTAAAATTGATGATTTCTAATTGTCTTTGTTTATATTTTAGCTTTTATGACTTAACACTGTATGTCAACCTTTGACTGATGTAAACGTGAAAACAAGATTTTAACCTCTTAAAAACATTTTACTCTCACCTGCTAAAAGAGGAGTAGATGTATTTTAAACATTATGTAACAGATCTTCATTGATGTCCATGTATGTTCATGTTTATACAATCATATGCTATAAAATTATAAGAGCTAAAAATGACCATAGTTTTTTTCAGTAAAAACTTTTTTCCTGTACAACTTTTTCACTGTGTGTTCTCTACATTATCATAGGATGTGATATTATTGTGATGCAGCAGTGTCTTTTGCGTCAGTTGCTCAGTATTCGTGTCCCAGCTCTCTCAGCTCCTCAAGAGGTTACACAATTTAGTTTCACTCTGACTTGACATCTGAGCGTGTTGGGCGGCACATAGTAAGGGCAGCGGCGGGCCACGTCTCATTTCATGTTAATGATCAGCTGGGTGATAAGAACTCTGCTGCTGAACCACACAAACTGGGTCAAACACAGGTATTATTTAATTATTTGTATTTGAAAATGCTTGTTTTGATGTATTTGAGGAATTTGCAAATAAACTGGCCCAAACAGATGATTTAACTGAAATATTTGTAAATTTCAAAAGCATGTATTTGAGTTATCGAAGTAATTCAAATAATTGAAACAGTACTATCTCAAATACTAGAATGCAGAGACGTTTATGTTTCTCGTTGTGTCGGCTCCACCTTCTGGGCAGGTATAGTCATGACCTCATGGTGATCAAGCACACTTACCACACATCTTGAGCTGCTGTGTAAAATTACAGTGCAAGCTGTGTATTAACCTGCATTGTGTTTATCTCATGCTGAAAATCCAACTGCTCTGAAAAAAATAGGTTAAGTGCTCATATAATTTTTCAGTCGAGTGACTCAGTGGCTACATTTGCATGCAAAGTAACCCAACTAGTGGCCATACACTGGTTAAGGTCTTATTCAGACTGAACTGTTTACATGAACCTTCGATACCCATCGAAAGGTGCGGCCGCCAGATACCACCAACCTCTTTGACTGAGCAACAGTAGATTACTCCTAATACATGGCAAAGGAACAATTATCTCAATAGAAATGTGTGCGATTTGGTGACAGTCTCAGTCTGAGTTTGTGCAGACAGCGAAAAAGTAAAAGGAATAAAATGTTTACATGACCTACTATAATATCGGAGAAAGCCAGACATCTTAAAGCTGCAATATGCAACTTTTTTCACATTAAAATAACAGCAAATAAATAGGATATATTAAACATTATCAGACTGTTCTGTCTGTGACCCTGCATGTACAAACCCAAACCACCGTGAAATTGGCTTTTCCATGATGTTTGGGATGTTTGGGGGCGTAAACCATTTGTTGTGGGCTTGGGTCTTATGGGCGTGGCCAGAGGTGAGCTGGGTTGTGTCTAACAATGGTGCAAAATAGTAAAAAAAGTACAGTGATAAAGGCAGCAGACAAAGTCCTTTCAAAACAAGGGTGAACATCAGCATTGCTGTTTTTAAATTGCAGATTGGTTGCTTCTGTAACGCCTGTGGTGGCTTTATGGATGCCGGTTACCTCAGCCTCAGGATAGATGCTGTTTCAAGGAAGACAGCTCATCAAGATGAGTGACAACTATTGGGAACTTGACCAACTGAGAGGGAGGAGAGCGGGACTAGCAAGCCTTAAGGCAAAAAGTTGCATATTGTAGCTTTAACCAGGTTTCTCATAATAAGAGAAGAGTTTACACACAAGTTGTGACATTTACATGCATAACTCAGAACTGGGTTACTAAGAACGAAACTCTCCACCTATGTAAACACAGCCGCTGAGTCAACAGAGTTCAGGCAGTAAATATTGTGGTACTTGTGGATTAAAAGATTTAATACATATATTCTTTTTTCCCCCAAAAAACTCAAGTTAAAAATGCCATAAAGGCCACAAAATATTTTAACGACATATTTGATCCGAAGTCTGTTGCTTCATTGAGAAAAACAAGGATTTACTCTTTCACACACACGCACACCCATCCCCCCCCACACATCCCCTCTCCACACACACACACACACATACACACACACACACACAAACACACACACACACACACACACACACACACACACACACACACATCAATAACAAGAAATGTAGCTGTAGCTTATATTGTTGGAAGACAGCTAAACTGCAGAGGCAACAGACAAACTGTTGTGGGAATTATTTGTATGTTTAAAATTGAGACTTAGATCAGTTCAAAGACAATCATAACACTCTTCTACAGTATTTTGTATTAAAGGATCATTCAGGACATAGACACTGGTTAATGTATATTGCTGGGAGAAAGGCCTTAAAATAGGGCTCCTTCATAAGAATGGTAACTTACATTAAATTTGCTCTTTGTACACACACAGATAAATTCAGTGCCATCTGTCATGTAGCAAATTTAATATGTAATGATTAAAGAGAGAGGTGAGGACAAGCGCCCAATGAGAAGGGATAAAACAACAGAAATATGAGTCGTGTTGGTGGAGAGGAGCTGTGCAGATGTGAGCACCCCGCGCTGCAGCCTTCCCTTGGCAATTGTCTTTTGAATTATCAGCGTCGATTTTCCCACAATTCCTCTCCCTGTTGGTATCTGCAGTCTTTCCAAGGGGAAGATGAAAAAGTGATCGCCTTATTGCAGCACTCTGTTAACACAACAGGGAATGTCAGCGCAAACTATGGACACACACTCTCAAGTAAAAAAGTGCATCTTAGACCCTTTGTGTGTCGTCCGGCTTGCCTCAGTAGGAGAACCCATGTAGGTGAAATGAAGAACCACTACAGTGAAGCTCCTTAGTTCTTAGAGGGCTCATATGCCCAGGATTACCAAGAATGCCAAGAAAATAGAATTGCAAAATAAAATTAAGTTGCAAATGTATTTTGATCTTCTCAATTCAAAGACAACTCATTGTTTTGATGACCTAAATAAACAACATACTTTCCATCATATTTTCCTCAGCGTTCTTATAATAAGTTCAACGTGGAGACTGGAATTATTTAGAATCACTAAAATAATACAAGATGAGCAGAATATCTTGATTAACCTTTTTGGATTAATGTTGAAGTAAATAATTAGAAACAGTGCTTTTTAGATCTTCAAGAGCCTTCTCTGGAGTCTCTCAAGCACAAACGCTTGTCCAGACGAAAGCCGAACCGCACCTCCTGACTGGGAACCCTTCTGGAAGCCTTATTTTTTAGTGTGCACAAGCATAACCCCGCAGTTAAGGACATCAGCTTGGAAACAGACCACACACTGACAGGGACATTCACCCTTTGTCCAGATGGACCCTTATCCTTCAAAAGCCATGTTTATAGCTTCAGTTAATATTCCAGCAAGATAGTGATGCTTTTCTTATTATCTGTTCTTTCATAATATTTTCTCACACGAGTTAGCAAACCAAACAGTGATGTCTTTCTGTGTCTGGTCGATCGTGATCAATGCCCTCTGCTCCTCTTCACTTGTCACTAGGATTTCTTTTTTTTGTTTCATCTTGGCTGGTGTGCAGAACCGAGTTTTAGTGAGATGTATTGCATTGCAGCACTATGTGTGTGTGTGTGTGTGTGTGTGTGTGTGTGTGTGTGTGTGTGTGTTTGCAGGAGAGGTCTGATCCTCCTCAGTGAAACGTTGTGCAACAGTCTTTGTGCATACCTCTCATTCCAGTGTAGTGTGAGTCAAGGCTCACTGAGCGATCGGTTCTCCAGAGCACACACTCCTCCACAGAGTGATGCGGTGACAAGCGAATGTGTTCGTCAGACTGAAGATGACAAGATTAGACTGAAATTAAAGAAAATATTTCTAAATCAGTGAATGTACAGTATGGAATGAGAGGGTTTTTTTTCTTTTCCTTTGTGCGCTATTAGAGGCTTTAGAGGCTCTAAACAGTTCTTAATGGTTTTGAAACCCAGAAAGGGATTGAAGTTATATCCTGTCATGTGTGAGCAGCACAAAATTTGGGAAAAAAGGATATATACACAAAAAACAAAGCCTTGAATTTGAATTGTGGTGATCAAAAAAGGAGTATGAAAAATTAGTATCAGGTTTGATGACACACCTAAAAGACAACATCAACACTGAATCTTCATTTGGTGGCAGCTCTGCTACCAATTTTGTGTTTTAGAATGCTTTCTGTTAACATTGTGGTCTTAAACAGACTATGTCACTTTATTGTGCATCATGCTTGAAATCCCACAGATTTAGACAGGCTTTTAGTCAGTAGTCAACAGTCTGAAGCTGCTTTTTGACTTAGGATCATGTCTTGAATAAAAGGCCATTCCTTAATGTACTATGTAATCAACTTTCCTGTATCTATGCCCTGTTCTGTTAGCAAGTGGTGAAGCCTGGGAGTGATAGATTAGATCCTGTTTGAGCTGGAACGATTCCCACTCAAGAAGCCTATTTGCTGTATTTTTAAGTCCACTGTGCTTCCTGAATGGACAGAATAAAGACAAAATGTGTTCCCGAGTGTGCGGGGGTAACAGACAGAAGAGTCCTAATAATAATAATCATAATCTTAATCATAATCATAATACGGCCATTGTTATGTGTAAAAGGTACCATTGGTAACAACCTTACGAAAATAAAAGGACAGTGATCCCCTGTCATGAGTACATCTATATGATTAATAGGTCACTAACACCTCAAGTTTAATTTATAACATAAAACATATTTTGCATTAAGAAGTGATATCCTTAAAGACTGGTCAAGCCGTTATGGGATATATAATGTATTGGATGATTTAAGCGGTGTCTTGGAATTACTCCAAGGTTAAGTGGTAATCCCATATCCATCAACACTTGAACCCCAATATAAATGACCTGTACTATGTATTTATTGGAAGGAGCACTTATGGAGCTTGATAAGTATCATTCACTAACCATTACCCTATGCTCAGAAAAATGATCTATGGGAGCCATTTGCATGCTAATCTCTCCATCTGCTCAATAGTCTTAAGGGTTCAATTTTGCAGCACAATTTCTTAGATCCAACCAATGAGATATAACTTCCTTAAGAATAAAATGACTGAAATGATCTATCGGTTTTCCATGGTGTGCCAAATACATTCTGGGACTAATGAAATGACTCATTTGTACCATAAGGACTTAAATGAGATGGTGACATTGCGGCTTTGAATGTCATCATAAAATTTGTGCTTGACATGTCTATTGCCAAGCTTGAGCAGTGCTTTCTTCACTACAATGGGGGCAGAGAGGTAGGAGATGACACCCATCAGACTGACCCCGGGGAGAGGCTTTAATACTTCCCTCCTCAAGGGGGAGACACCTAATCCTGTACACCTTCAGCAAGACGCACTTCACATGGTTTTGACTGAAAGACAGGCTTCAATGGACGCCTGGCTTGATCGAATGGCTGTTAAACTTGAAAGTATAACATACTCTTGAATGGGTAAATAAGAGGTAGATGTTTCAAGTTATTTTGGTCAAGACGGATCTCCAAAAATAACCCTGAGTCTGTGGTTTCCATTCATGATGGTGTGGTAATGTCAATGTAATGATCACAATTTTCACAGCGTTTGATGATGTTGAAATAGTTTCCATCCCCGGCTGATGAAGGACATGCTGATAGAAGTGTGATGTAGCCTACGAATCATCTCTCTGTCTGTCTGTCTCTCTGTCTCCCCCTCTTTCTCTCTCCTCTCTCTCTCTCTCTTCTTAAGATGCGATGTAGTTTGCAGTCTAACACAAAACAGAGCCATTTGTTTGAAAACACTCCTGTCCCTGTATGAAAACACTTAAAGCCCACATCCAGAATTTATCTACATCTACTGTAAAATTTAAAATACATCACGACTCAAAAAGACACAACAAAAAGCCTCAAAATATATGTAGAATGCATTGATCTTTATGCAAATAAATAAAATCAAACCATATCTTAAACAAAGGTTGTAGTGGAGCTGAAGAATTTCAATAGAGGGCATTGCACAGCAATCACCGATTAGAGTGGATTAATGGTTACATTTGGATTTTTTGACATTTGTATTATCCAGGAGTTTGCATGTTAGTCAAAAATATTATGGCTGTACATGATGCTATGAATCTTCTACACAAGCACTTTACAACACTACATGCAAATAAGAAGTGACAGTTATCCAGACTTGAATCATATTTTTGATATGTAATTCCCTCTCAGACCACCAAATCTGTTTTAAGAATATCTTGATGGATCAGCCTCCTCACACTGGGTGAAAGAGTTCGCATTCCTGCATGTACTGTAACATCATTGGACTGGACACATACAGTACATTACCAAGCAGCCCAACATCTTTTCACACTGTAGGCTTTGGTAACAGCCTTCACAGCCCAATGACATAAGTTTTACAGTTTGCCCTGAGCTGGCTTTGTGAAGCAGTCTGATGCACCATTGACCTGGGCAGCCAAATCAGGATGAAACTCATCCGTCCTGGCGAGGCTGAGAGCCGTACTCATCTCAAACAAGAGGACTCTGATGCTAGCTCCTGGTGCCTCGGCACGCTCGGACATCTCTTCTACAAACATGGGGGCTACGGGGACTGGGAAGGGAGCTGGCTGTCTCTCACAAAGCACAAAGTCCAAGGGCTTGTGTATATCTCTTTCCTAGGCAGGCGTAATGGAAACACGAGAAGGCATCAGCGAGAATTCGCTGGATGTGGGCTTGGCCAAGACAGACCGCGCAGACATCGTGTGTGCGATTCTTGGACAGGGTTCGGCATCCTGTCTAGGAACACACACAGCAGTGTCCATTGTTAGTATTACTGGCAAGGCGTGTCTTCTTACGAGAAGACAAATCAGCAAACAAGTAGGTAGTATCACAAGGAGATGCACCCAAAACACCAAATCACAGAGGCAAAACTGTCAGTGTCCTGCTGATGGAGTACGCTCACAACAATGGAACAGGCCGGCTGCAGGAACCAAAGAAAATCTGCAAGTCTCTGCAGGGCCTGAAGTGAGGTAAAGAACACAATGAATAAGGGTATCAGTGCGCATTTTGTTAAGTCAAGTCAACTTTATTTATAAAGCACATTGAAAAAACAACTATAACTGACCAAAGTGCAATTACATGTACAATTTCAAAAAATAAATATAAAATAACTCTTGACATTCAATACAAGATTGGGCCTGTTGGTATGATTGTAGAGACTTAAACTTAAACTGATGGAGTCAAAGGTTCAAACCCCTTCCTATGCATTGTGCTGACTGGCACCAACTGAAAGGGAACCATCTCTTTTGGAGTGGACACCCACACACACACACACACACACACACACACACACACACACACACACACAAAGACACAGTCATACTTTCACTAAAATCTCTCTTCATGCAACTCCAGTCTCATTTCCCCTAACCAGGGTCAAACTTGGGCTGGACTTGGTGTAACATATCTGTGGTAAGAAACATTAATTCCAACATGACTGGTCACTGATAAGGTTAGGATAGGTTGAGTCACTGCCACAGCTTTTCTGCTAAGTCATTCAACCAAAGTCACGATGATGCTAAATGGAACAAAAAAAAAAAAGGTTTGATACCTCATGTGTGATTTCACAACTATCAAATGGATAGCAATGAAATTAAAATGAAACCTCCCAGGGTAATATTGAACTGGCATCATTTCTGGTTTGATTTTGTAAGTTGCACTTTTATGAGAGTGTTTCACCGTACTTTATGGTATGGTTCATCTCTCTGCTGTAGCATATGGTAGGCTACATTTCAGCAGTCCTTCAGATAAATTAATGCTGAACACTTTTCCTATAGGAGATTGAGCTTTGAATTAAAAAAAAAAGAAGTCAGCTTTGATCTTTCCCTCCAGAATAGTCATACAATATTAACATCTTGAAACGATCCAAAACGATCTTCCGCCTGATAGATTAGATAGTGTTGATTTTTCATTACAGATGATGAAAAGCTCACGCTAATGTAGGGAATGAATTAGTTTGTCCATCCATCCATTTGTCTCAATTTCATCCATTTACAGTGCGTCCCATCAATGCAGAGCCATCTCACAGAATGTTCCATTTGAAAAAGCTGTTATCTTTAACCCCAAAATGACAACTATTACTCCATTATAATAAATTACAGCTCATAACCAGATATGCCAAAGGAAGCAGCATCCTGTCCATGCAACCCATTTGGAGGGAGTGACTATGCTTTTAAGGAAAGCAAAAGGGGAAGAGAATAAGGAAAGTCTTTAAGCCAATCTGGGTCTCTGCCAACCTGACTCTAACCTTTGCTCTTTTGGTTTGGGAGTTAGCTAGTTTCCTTTTTCCTCTGACATCACTCTCCAGGATCCACACAATGATAATATGGCCCCAATTGCATGACATTACTGCTTCCTTGAATGCACATGGGAGAATTGTGTTAAAAATCCCTCTCGACTACAGGCTAACTGCAGTTTCCAGCAAGCACCAGCTGCACAGCTGGTGTCCATGGGAGAGACAGAGCGGATACACAAATTCCAGACTGTTATGAGCCAGGGAAATACATTTCCTTGGGCAGGATTTCTCTTACAGTACACTTGCAGCCTATGGTGTGTGTCCTTACTATTATGGCATCGTATAGCAAGTACTGCTCCCCTTACTCCTCAACCACAAACATGCAACTATATCATTTAACAGCATCTAACGTTGCATGACCACTCTTGTGTTGTAGCTGTATATATATACTGAATATCTATAAATTTAACATTAGAACAGAAGACTCTGGCATGGCTACAATGTTAATTACAATGCATTTTGCTTCCCTAAATAGATGTATCGGTACTACTATTTATGATAGAGCACTACCTTCAAATTAGACATACGTTAGAAGGGATTCTGGTTTATTTACAAGTAAATGGATTTAACTACAAACAAATTGGAGTCATTCTTTGCCAGCTTGGAGCACTGAACCCCCTGTTATCTTACTATACAAGCTCTACATTGCAATAAACCTTAGTGAGCGCTTAAACTCCTGTGTCTAATATATTCAGACCCCCAGGGAGTCTGGTTCTAAAATTTAAAGCAAATTGCTGCTAGAAATAAGTGTTTTTTCTCCATGTCTCAGATCTTAATTTGTTGTTGTAGCCTATTTCAGAAATATGAGCCAAATGCTAAAGTAAAGCACACACAAAGAGGGAAGAAAAAATGCACCTTGTGTGATTTTTTTAATGCAAGCCAGATGTGAGCCGGGACCATGGAAACAGGTGATGATAGCATTACGCTGGGATTGCAAACAGATGGAGAAAGGCTTGAACCTATTCTTGTGTCACTGTCGGGGTCATAAATAAAGATTTTTTGTGCTCTGATGAAATTATTTCTGTGTAAATAAGGCTGGAGCAACTCTAGGTGTTGTGTAAACAAGAAGAGCTACGGGGCCTCTCTCGGGGGTCCAAACTTTTTAGAAGAAAACTTTTTGGAAAATTCATTTTATTGTAACCCAAAGGACTGCTGTGTCCATTTGAAGTGTTGGCTGGCTGGCTGGGGTGTTCACACCACATCAAAGTGACAAAGCTGAGGATTAGCTCAACTAAGGCCCAAAAGACCTGTGTGACACCATGGTTCAACATATACATCTATATGTTTCCGTCTATGTGTGTGTGTGGGGGGTGGGGGTGGGGGTGGTGGTGCATGTATGTGTTTGGGAAAGGCTATCAGCAACAAAGTCTTATTTTTCAAACTCTTTCACCATGCTATCCAGCCAAATTGGACCCTCTAGCTTGAAAAGCAGGGAGAATCTTCTCGTTTCCCTGCCTCCGTCAGTCTGCAGGACACCGGTCTGCTTCACATCAGGTGAAAATATTGCTGTGGATGGAACGTCTCCAGCAATCAGCCTTGATGAAGCGGCTGGTGGAGCTTCTCCTGGGAGACAGAGGAAAGCCACTGTACGTGTTAGACTGGCCCCAGAGCAGGGAAGGACACTGTGCAGACCCTTGCTGTATGGCAGGCTGGCCACCCCAGAGAGACGGTGATTTAGCCAGCAATTACATCTCACAGGACACCCCCCCCCCCCCCCACGCCCCCCCTCCCTCCGCAACCCCCTCTCCACCCAAAAAACCGGCTGGAATGTTCATCTCGTGACCTCATCTCCTCATGAAGTAAAGTTTTGCATGTTAAGTGAGAGCGCCTACTCAACAATGATAGAACATCTGCAGTTTCATAAATTTTTTTTAAAAAAAAGCCCAAATGTAGCTGAATCAGGACCTTCGGTTTGAGTCACAACAAGTTTGTGAGGATCAGGAGTTGTAAAACGGTTTTTATATCAGTTTAGAGAATTATGAACAGATAGAGTGACTTTGGCGGCTTACAGAAAAGGGGATTGTAGGAGTGACATTTTCCAGGCTATCCCTGGAGCTACCACAAGAGAGCACAGCTGGCTGGCTCTCCCGCTCGCTGGAGAACCTCCCTTGTGTCACATGCAAGTGTAAAAAGCCCAGGCCTTTAGCACAGACTGGAGCGCCGGCACAGCTTCAACCAAGCACCCCAAATGGGGCCTCCCATCCAGCCATTTGGGAGAGTGGACTTTCACAGTAATGGACACATAAGAAAGCGACACCTCGGCCCAGCATGGTGCCACTTGACAATGTGACAAATAGTGAGCTCTTAAATCATTAAATTACAGAGTGAAATGATTTATTGGCCCCTGTAGCAGACGGCGTTATCCAGGGAGCGTTAAAGATGCTCTCTGTTTTAGATTTCACACATTCTGTAACATGTTTATGCAGCTGGATTGTTTTATTGGAGCAATTGAATTAAGTTGTGATAAGTGAGCTAAAGTACCATGCTCAAGGGTACACTAGAAATGCCACACCTGTCAGTGCTGTGGGCTCTGATGGGTTTGGCCACACGCTCTTTAGAAATGTTAAACTCTAGCAGGATACTTTAACTAACCATCAAACATGGCCTTCGACATTCATATTTCAGTTTCGCGAATCGACTTACAGTTTTTAGGCCCCTATGTATACGCTGTAAAAGATGAGGATATCTTTATTAGTCTTTATTAGAGACTATTACCACACTCTCCCTGGATCTTACAAGGCCTCGTACACAAATAGATTTTGTTCCCGTGCTTTCCCTCCTCCCGGAGCCGTGGATTAAGCGCTACTATGCTGTTATAAAAGGCAAAGCTTAGTTGCGGTCTGTTCGAGAGGATCAACTCATTTCCTTTACCTCGCAACACAGTGCGGTGAGAGCAGGACTTGTCTCGGAAGATCAATGTCTTCTCTTTTGTCGCATCAGTCATGCAGCTTCTGTGTCCCACAATGGCGTCCGGGGCGGTTGGCGGGGTGGTGTGATGCCTGATTGGAGAGCACAGAAGACCACCTGACCTCCCACCGGTGCCTGGGGAACACACACACTGCTGCCTCCAAACCACTGATTGTGTCTTTTTCTGTCCCGGTGACAGCAGATTCATTTGAATGTTCTTTATATCCCCTCCCCCTCCTATAGAGTGAGTTAACATGTATTATTCTGCTTTGACGTACCAAACCGCACGCACTATACACAGTAACAGGCTGTTACATGTCCCAACTCACTGGTCCCTGCTCAGAGGATTCTTTGAAACACTGAAATAGAGACGGCTCTTTTCAATTTCGTCGAAATGATAAAGCTGTTATCCATTACTAAGTCCATTCATCCATGCATAGCCTTTCCACCTGCCCATCCATCCACTGTACCTCTTTTTCCGTTCATCCGTCTATTCCACCCATATATCTGTCTACATTTCCACCCATCCATCTCATCTGAATTGTTATTGGACTCTTCAGGCTGCTTTGTCGTCTATATCTCATAGCTGTTGAAGGATGTTTGTCTGTTCATATCACGTTTCATATATTAGGCCTGTGTGTAGAATTAGGGAAACGTTTATGTTGATTTTTGTATTACACTTGGGATATTTATGGCTCACATTACCTCTGCAGTTGTAAAGAAGAACATTAAAATAGATATAAATAATAATTGAAAGTTAGAGACTATGGGACTGCATAAAAAAGTAAGTGAATTTCTAAGTGGTTGATTTGAGTACATTAAAGCTGCTTATATGTTCTGCCTGTACATTTTATAACCTGAGATTCATACCTTTTTCCAAAATGACACCCGTGAAGCTACAAAAAACAAACTGAATTAGATCTGACTGTTTATCTTTCTCTCAAACCCTCAAAAGTAGCGTTGCATCTGATTTCCGATCCGTGACAGCTGACGAGAAAAGAGGGGGGGACCAGAGCTTCACGTGCAACTGCACATTCTCATTAAGACGGGTTGCTAAGACGAGATAGAGAAACAAAATAAACAATCACTAGCTGCACCATTCTTCATCGAGTGCAAGAATGTTGAGGCTGTCCGACCGCTGGGATCCTGGGGCCTGGTTAGTGATGACACTTCTGATCTATTTTCTCTGCAGACCCTCAGCTTTGACGAAATCCAGCATCAGTGGATCTCTCACACACACACACACACACACACACACTCACTCACACACACACACACACACACACACACACACACTCACCGGCCATTTGTTTTGTTAAGTACGTGCTAAATGCTACAAGGTGATTATCAGGGGAGGGGGTGCTGCTCTGCGTTTTCTGTAGGAACCAAAGAGCTTTAATAATACCGGTATAAACACCTTGGCCGGAGTCGCTCTCACACGACCCTTGAACTTCACGGAAGTGGCTCAATGTTGCCGAGCCCTGCCAACAAGTCACAATATGGTTCATTTAACAAGCAACAGATATCCAATTTAATATTTTAGATGGAAACATTAACAGTAAAAAAATTTGAGACAGGAGACTGTCTAAAAACCATTTTATCCTGAAGAAAACGATGCATTTACCTTCTGAGGGGATGTTTATGTTCACAACTTTGTCTTGACACAAATTACATAACATTTAAAAAAAACTGCTGGTTTAAAATCATTGTTTAATAATATAAGGGCATTGTGGATATGGGTGCTAATCCTGGCTAGAGGACAGCAGAGGGACAGTGGGATGAATTTGGAGATAATGTGCCTGCCTGAAGACATAAAGATTCATCCAATAAAACAACCAAGAATTGTTTGATTGTTTTTATAATGAGGCAGAATGTTAGTCGATGCAAATTTTTGTATGAATGAATTCTTAAAAAGCCAGCTGTAAACTTTCTCAGTCTCTATCCTACATGTTCTGTCCTGTTGAAATTTGTATTATTACATACAATACATTTCACCTGATGATTTTTTAAAAATATAATATAGCATTGGTAGGAATAGGAAATTAGCTAGATTATAGTTATCCCATTTGCTTAATAAGTTTGAAGGCATCAGTGAGTCCTGTGCATGAGGCTCCGGCTAAAATAAGGCTCCCAAAGAACCCCCTTTTTTTTCTTCTTTTTTCAAGTTCATTTATTCAGAATTGCCAGCGTTGCTTTTTCTACAGGTCTCCAAAAGACTGGTTTTACACTGTCTACACGCATTACTCCCATAGTCTGTTGAAGGCTGATCCTGTCACCCACATCTTTCCTGCAGCCGGGCCACCCAGCCTGGATGTGCCTACAACATGTCATCCCTCTGTGTGGTCCTTAACAAAAGAGAAACAGAGAGACAGAGGGAAGCACAGCAGTGCCAACCAAGAGAGAGATGTTTCAAAATATGACACTGTCATCTCTGGGAAGGGAATGGAGGGAAGAGAAAAGGGGAACAGTGTGTGAAGAAAAAGTGAGCAAAGAAAAACAATGAACAAAGTGTGGAGAGAGTCGGAGGTGAGTTCTGCAATGGAGTGCAATGGAGTGGAGTCGTTCGGTGAATTTCAACTTTAACTCAAAATGAAAACATAGCATACACAATAAAGAACAGAGTGTAAGCTTCTTTAAAGATTACATCAGGGGCAGAACATTGTAGTATTTATTTTTGTCATTGTAGCTCCAATATTACATTTCCCAAAACTAGACAAGGTTGTTACTGATGCCTTATTTGGTCATTATTGTTTCTAGTTTAGTTTATTTGTACAGCGATAAAACTCAGTGATAAAATTCAATGATTAAAACACAGAAAGAAAAGAAACAAATTACTGATGTGTGCTGGTGAGATAAGAACCCCAATGGGCTTATAAAAAACATCTCACTTCAAAACAAATACAAGAAACGTAAAGAATTATGTTTTCCAATGAAGACTAAATACCAAAAGTAATTTTGTACAATAAATTTTGTTCTTTTTTTTCATTGTCATTAAAGGCACAGTAATTATGATTCTGCAATACAAAGAACAACAAAGCACCATTAAATGCACCGCAAAATAACTGAATGTATGTCAAAGAACCATTACTTTACTTACCACAGTACGTATATCACAAAATACTAAACAACCACAAAGGGCTGCAAAAAACACAAAGACGGAAGAGAATTTTGATCAAGGTGGAAGTTTCCTCTCTCTATGAGCTGAAAATATTAAAATATGTCATGTTAGTGTACTTTGTGAACTGTGTGGTATTGTGCAGCACACTTTTGCCACTTAGTGGCTCTTTGTGGAGCTTTCCAGTATACTTTGTGGTATTTTGTGGTTCTTTCTGGTTGCTTGTTGGTTTGTGTGACAATAATTGGACATTAAATAACCCCCACTGCCTGCTCACAAGATGGATATCCAATGTCTTGAACGTGTTTTGTGTTAGGGAACCACTTTTGGAGGTGACTGATGCCAGCCTGCCTGTGTGATTTATGCCACATTACATTATAGCATGGAAAGATAAGAGTGGTGGAAACAAATGATCTCTTCTAGCACAGGACACGTCTTCCAACTCTCCATCTTGAAAAGCTTATCTCTCATTACTGGTGCTGAAGTAAGCTAGTGGAGCAAGTTGGAGTAAAGTACACACGATACATGCAGTATATACTATTACCAATGGCTTATTTTGCACACTGATTATTGCTTGAGTGTTTGCTTGCAGCTATTGACTGCAATGCTAATTAATAATGTAACTAAAGTTTTCACATCATTCAATAAAACATGTCAGACATTCATATAGTGTGGATATTATTGGCTCCTTAGACATGGTCGCTCTCAGGCATCAGCTTACATTCTCCATTATTTATAGTTGAACAGCTCATGCTTATTTGTTTGAGGGTGTGGCAGGTTATGTCACTCCATTTACGTATCAGTACTGGCAACACTGTGTGATTGCAAAGTTATCTCGAGGATGTGCAAAAGCACCACAGCAATGACCACTTCTCACCAAATATTTCACCAAAATCAACAAAACAAGAATATTACGACTTAAATATTGATTGTGAAAGCATCCTGTGTTACACATCACTACAGGAACAACCAGAAAGTTGAATCTGCAACACTGACCTACCCAGTCAAAGATTTGTAGGAACACACTAAGTCCTATCTACATCTAATCGTAAAGTAACAGTTGAAAACATAAGCTTAGAGAGACATGGCAAACGACCCATTTGGAGGAATATAAATGAGAGAAAACTTTGATCAAGAGATGCAAAAAAAAATAATTGGAAACATCTCCCTATGCCTTCTCATCTGTACAGATTAAATAACTTTGGCCTGGAAATGTAAATTGAAAGCAGTACCATTGCTGATTGTCAACAAAATGAGGAACAATACTACTGGCAAGCTAATGGCTGCTAAACTAGAGCTAAAAGAGATTGTATGCTGTGAAGCTAATATCTGTTATATTATTCCCACTACTGAAATACTCTTCATTATTGGAGTTATTTATTCATTTATTATGCACTGATTTATATTATTCTATTATGAGCTGTATTATATTATAACCTGTAGTTTGCTCATGAGCTCATACTGTAGCTAACAGTCCTCTGCTCATTCACCCACCAGTCCAAAGTTGTTGCCACCACCCTCTATCTGTGTGGTCTCATCGAAGCAATGAGCTTTTGTTCTGAACAGTTTTGGCACTTTCTTTTGCTTAATGCACATTCATTTCATATTTAGAAAGTCTATTATTTTTCATTTGATGCAGTCACTTATGCTACTTTATGGTCTTGTTCACCTCACGGGTCAGAGCTGTTTTTATTGTTGGTGTTAAATCTTTGATAGCAAACCCCTCAAGACGGATCCTGAAACTGGGCTCTGTAAGATTTCTTTTTTGAACCATGGTTTTTTGATTGCACAGGAGACCTTTTTCATCAAATTGTCTTGCAACGGCCAATCGTCTGAATCCGTTCTCCCCTTTTCTACACTGTGCAGTGTGGTAGGAATTGAATCTGAACATCATACACATACACCACACATCACACCACCTGTTAATGCTTTTGAACTGTGGGCTCTTACTACCTCCACCACATTGTTTGGATGTGATCACTTGATGTTAATTGTGAATGTTGTGACCTTTACCGATACAGTTGAACACTGTGAGTAGTTACTCTTGAGACTATTGATATTTAATATGGATTTTGAACACCATTCTAAAATGTATATTGTTTAGATAAGATCTGTTTACAGGTGCACCCAAAGTAGAAGCTCAGAGTTTTCTTTTTGCATTTGAATTTCCATTGCTAATAGTAATTGTATTTGGTCAGCTTTGTTTCTTTGATTTATGTTGCTTATAGCTGAGGCCGGCCTGCACACATGCTGTCGACCCAATAAAAAATGTAACTGTAATTTTAGTGCCCTCTTTCTTACTTGAATAGAGATTTTACACAATCATTTATGTATTGAGGCAGTTTCATGACCACTGAGTCCTTGAAATCATTTCAAACCCCAATGATTAATGTCAAAAATACACGGCCATCAATGAGAAGAAAAAGCATTCTTTTCTTCATTCCTGAATAACTTAGGCCTATTTTGTGCAGCTAGTTTTTGTCTGACAACAGTGATATATCTTATGTTGGTCTGGCAGCAAAAGATCTGTGTTTTACAGACATTTATATTCGTGAATTTGCTGCTGCCCTCTTTCTTCCTCCTTGTAAATAGTAGTTTCTGGAATCAATCACAACCCCTAAAAAATGAGAAGACTTGCTTAACGGAAAGATAAAGGGTGCATGTATTAACAGTAAAACAGATGGTAATGATTTGTTGATATCCAAACTGATATATAAGGCTTTGGGGAATGTTGTGGTTACAGAAGGGAGGAAAGGGCGAAAATGGCACTGTCTAGCAAACAGGAGAGGAAGAAGGTGTATTAGGTTTAGATTTTTTGGCAAGGTTGATCTTTCTCTGGGGAAGAAGGAAGATTCTGCGGCCAAAGATGAAAGACAACATCTAAAATATGGTTTTGCCCGGATGGAGCTCATTACAGGTTGGCTCTCCACCTGTAATCCAGAGGTCAGAGTAGGGAATAGACAAGGGAGACTTTGTGTGTTGTTACGTCTTAAAGACGCCCAACTTTGGTTAATGGCCACATTACTTATACTGTTTCACAGGTACATAACATTCCAAAAGTTCATTCTGTATAGGATCTTAATGGCATTTTGGATCTAAGTTCTCTACATAAACCATCCTACTTACAGTGTCACGTCTTCCACTCTTCTCTTTTCTATTTTCTCTTCTCTTTTCTCTTCTCTTCTCTTCTCTTCTCTTCTCTTCTCTTCTCTTCTCTTCTCTTCTCTTCTCTTTTCTCTTCTTTTCTGTTCTCTTTCTTATATTATCTTCTTGTCAGCAAACAACAAAAAGTATACCAATGTACCTGGCATATTTAATTATTACAGTTTAGTGAGATGCAGCGAAGTGGAATGATTAATGACTTATATTAAAAAATTATCAGGAGGGTAAAGGGTAAGCAAAGAAATGTTTTCATATCAGAGGGAATGAGAGTATCAAATTTAGCTGCAGGACCTTGAACTGGTCAACTATCTATCTTGCCCAATACAAGGCTCCATTCATCACTCTTGTGATATTCAATATTCATCAATCTTAGGCAAGTAAACCTCTGTAATATGCAGTAATTCTAACATCCATAGACAGGGCCTACTTATTCTCAGTACACTAAGCGATAATGGGAGAGAGGAACAATAAAATTGAAGATAGTGGGAATGGAGTAAAGGTAAAATAAACTGAAATGAAAAAAGGAAAAGAATTATAGTATTTTTTTAGGATGGGGACAATAGGCTAATGGGGGTTGGGGTGCCCATTTAAATTTCCAAATTGTAATCTCGTTATTCTTTACATTTACATTTCTTTCAATTTGAGCTTTTGTGGCAGCTAGCATTTGCATGTATTTGTAAAATGTAGATACATAATAGGTAGCAGCTGAAATGGATATAGTAGTTTTAGCAGAGTATTCATTCTGATGGCCTGTATCCTTCCCAAGACAAGGCAAGACTTTCCATTTATCCAAGTTTGTGCAAATTTTGTTTATGAGCTTGGGGTGATTTGCCTCATATTTCAAGTTTCCCAACTGAGCAGGCATAACAATGTATAGGTATCTGATACATCCAGTGGGCCATTTAAAACATAACTCCTTAGTCTGCACAGATATCTTGCCTGCTATCTCCATGGCCTTTGTCTTCTTATCAACATTTACCTTGAATATTTACCTTGAACATTTACCTTTAGTACTGCCCATACTCTCTAATAAGCTGCATGAGGTAGGGGACAGATGTAGTAGACTCAATTAGGTACAGGAGCACATCGTCTGCGTACATAGATATCTTGTCCTCCACGCTGATATTTATACTCCGGACGTGTCTCTCCTCTGTTATTAGCCAGAGGCTGTTAAAGGCTCAATACAAATATCAAATAACACAGGAGAGAGACTGCATCCTTGCCTAGTGCCCCATCCTAAAATAAAAGAATTGGATATAATTCCATTGCCTCAGACTGACACCCTTAGATTTGAGAAAAGACTAGATACAGGCCAATTCAGGCCAAAGCCAAATTTGACCAGTGTCTGGAACAGGGAAATCAAAGAGACATGGTCAAACGCTTTTTCGGCAATGGAATTATTGCTTCTACACCTGTATTTTGGGAGAATGCCATGACATTGAGAAGTTTTCTGTGGTTGATGCCAGAAATCCACCATTTCATAAACTCTGTCTGGTCTAGGTGTATAATTGTGTGAATAGTTTTGTTCAATCTGCGTGATAGAATTGTGGTAAGGATTCAATAACCATGTCTTTATTATTAACCATCACCTGTATATTGGATATAGCCTACTGTCTCCTGCACTAATATGCAAGCAATCACTCAGATCAGCTCCCATGCCCATAATACTTAAGTTTCAGGAACCTTAAGTGGAACTCTACTTTTCCAGGCAATCATTTATTGAGGCCTTCTTTGGCTGTTTTCAATTCCATCAAGATTGAGATTGTTGCTGTACATGACGTTGTTCTAGAGCACTGATCCTATGTTCAAGCTTAACTCTATCTGCCTCATTTCTTCTTCTCTTTGTGGATGCATAGCCTATTGTACGACGGCAGTGTGGCGCACAGTTGGAAAGTAGCTGAGTAGCAGTCATGTCTGCACAGTCGGGAATTAATTTAAAGCAGTTAAACAGCAGTAATGTTTACAATGCAAGAGTTTGGAGGGGTGACAGTTGCAGAGCTAATTACAATACACCTACTACTAGTCAACCCTTAGGTGAAAAATCCGTGTCCAATTTGTGCTGTTGTCATAGAATCCAATTCATGGTGGAGGAACGTGATCTTCACATTATTCCTATCCACAGCATGTAAATCTGCGTTTCAGACTTTGTGCTCATTTCACAAATTTCTATGAGATCACGTTATCGTTCTTCCTCTGATTCTTCCAGGGTGTCTTTTGGAAGCTTTTCCCACTCATTTTAACTACTTTTGGGTGCAATAATGTAAGAAATGCTATTCACAGTGGTTTGGCGGAGCAGCTATTTCGGTTGGTGACGCCACCGGAACCCCAGGATCTCACTTTCGGTTCATTCTTGCCATCACCCCTCCCTTGTTTGAGAGAGCCGAGTAGCAAAGAAAGGCTCTGCACATGATGTGTTTTTCTGGGCAGACTTGGAGGAGTCAATTTAACGGTTGGGGATTATCATTTAATAGCACTCCACTGAGAGGCAAAGGTGTTCATTCTATTTCTCAATGTGTTTTTGTTTGCCCCATTGTTGACATGTTTCTCGGCTTTAATGGGCAGCAGTGACAGGGAGCCTGAAACTTGTTGCTCTGTAAACTTGTTGCTCTGCAACTAAACATAACTGGTGAGTAATTATGTGTATGAAAAATGCAATCCAATGACTATATTGAACGATTGTATATACTATTAAGGGAGGACAAGAATAAATAGAGATATTAGCTAATAACAGCAAGCACTTCGACTTCATTCATGTAAATAAGGCATGAAATAACTAACATTAATACTGTACGTTGATGGCAGCACAATTCCACACAAGGATTTACTTAATTGCAAAGGTCACAACCTGACATTTCTTCTCTCAGAAGTTCTTTCAGTCTAAACCTCAAGATTATTTTTGGTTTTGTAATCTGCGGATTCTCACTCCAAAGTGTGGTGAATCACAGTAACTCAACTCAATCCTCACATCACATGCAACAGTCTTTATCAGAGATAATTATTGCTGGTGCATTACACAATACACTACATACAGTATGTTCAACCAGTACAGTATGTCCAATTCAGTATGTGGCAAACGCACACACAAGTGACGACATGAGAAAGTGAATGCATGTAAATTTGAAACAAGGCCATAATATCAGGACATTATGGGCGAGCAGCTGGGTGACTTTCAGCCACTAAATGGTGCTGCTCTGGTCTGCTGAGATCCTGCTAATGATCATCCATGTGAACTCCATATCCTGTCCCAAGCCCTCCAGCCTATTTATCTTTAGATGCTCTCTCTCTCTCTCTCTCTCTCTCTCTCTCTCTCTCCCTCTCTCTCTCTCTCTCTCTCTCTCACACACACACACACACACACACACACCCACTTCCCCACTTGCTCTCTGACTTTCCCTTCCCTTTCCTCTCTCTCTCAAACATACATAGACAAACATATCAAGCGTTCATTTAATCTCTATTTTTTCTTCAGTGCTTTCAAAATAACAAACAAAAAGTTATCCATACGTTAGAGGGCAACAAACTGCAAATGCCTGGCCAACAAGTAACAACAGTGTGTTCCCCATCATTTGCTGTGAAAACAGTTCCTCTAGCGGCCTCCCTGCCCCCAGCCTGCATTCTCCCCACTGTAAATCATGATGAAATGGCTTGCAGGTGTCAGGATTAAAGAATAATCACAAAGGACCTTGGGCCACAGACGCAGTCACAGCTGCCTCTCTCCTTTTGCCACGTCCTTTATTGCTATTTGTTTTTGTTTAGTGAAATGCTCTTGTAGTACCAGTGAGTCCTCTGAGTCCTCTGACCTTTGAGTAAAGGCCAGCTTACAAAGGGTGGTGACCGTGGTACATGGAGCTCTTCGGTAACTGCTGAGTTATACAGTCCATCAAGCTAGTGAATAGGAAAGCATATGTCTCTCCTGCCATCTCAGGGTGTTTAACATACCTGCCTCCTCTAGGTAAACAGCATAACTTTCACTTGTCGTTGCCTGTAAGAGCCAACATCGGCTCTGCGCCAGAGGTTCTGGAATCAATAAATACCCGTCAGTTCTCAGCAGAGAGAGGAGCGAATGTAGAATGGATAGCTCAGAAAATGTGTCCTTACTGTATTTGACTGTGGTGTATCATATACTGTCAGCATATTCTGAGGATGAACCAAAATGTTTCATAATGTCTCAATGTATGTCTCAATAATGTCTCGAGAGAAACGAGAAAAGCACAAGGAAGTTCCTTCTAAAACTTGGATGTCTATACTACATGTTCTTTAAGTTTTTCAGTTTCTCTCGACTGCTGTTGTACTGCAGTTGGAAGGGTAAAATGGTTTGGTCAGTTGTTTTCCTTAATTGAATAAAAACTAAGCCAGCTTTGATTGTGTGGGAGCTGTCTCCATGGAAAGACATAATCTGGGTGCGTTATGAAGTGCTTCTCAATGTAAATTCTCCCTGACACATCGGTGAGCATGTAGCTCTAGCTGGAAATGACGACAGTCACTGATATATTGAGAGGGACTAGTGAGTAACTTACTGAACAATAATTCCATGTATAGTATCGGCTGCTCCTATACGCGACATCATTTGTAATGTCATATACTGTAATCTTGAGGTCTTTAATGCCATTTACCTGCCAAAACACAGGATTAAATTGGATTGCATCATGTGATCTCCAAGGAACATGCCATGAAACTTATTGAAAACATAATCATTCACCGAGACTTAAAGGAATGTTTCCTTCAAAAGCTCACTGACATGAAAGCAGGGAGAAAAAATAATAACTTTTGCGGGGAATTTGGGTTAGTGTGTAGGTGTGTCAGTGAAATGGGACTGTGCAGATCAGGCTGCTGAGCACGATTTGTTGGACCACATGTACTCAGTTCTTGCACTAAATAGGCAAGCCAGTCTAGGGTGTGTTCGAAAATGCATATCAGCCACACTTAACATGCTATGTGTGACGAAAGATGAGTATGTAGATGTTAATAGACACACTAAGATGTACTGTAGTTCAGATGCATTGAATTGTCTTGAAATTGCCTTAAATAGTTTGTATTTAGGCCAGTCCTGATGTGGGTGGGAGTGAATGAGCGAATGTGGTGTGAGTGTGCAACAGTGAGTGTGAGTGAGGGTGAGTCCTGACCCTTGTGTTGCTGTATCATCTGTATGCCGTTTTTATCACACTTGAGCAACAGAATTTCCCTGAAGTAATAATAAAGATTAACTTGTACCTTGAGCCCAAAACCAGTAAGAGGCATTATGTGTGGCTGTTGCCTAATGATGACCACCACTCCTGCAACCACGGCCAAAGGGAAAAGAGATATCTGCCGGGGTTAGACAGAGTGCGACTGGGGTTTTCATCCAGGAGATTTATATCACCAGCTCAGTATATACAGAGGGTGGACAAAATAACAGAAACACCACATGAAAAAGGACTTTAACTTTGAAGTAACTAAATCAAAATTACAAAGGCAGCTACACAGGTGAGTCACATTACGTTCACTGCCAATTAGAAGTATGTGTCAGCTTCAAAAAAGGTCTGACAATCATCATTTTTATACCTGAGTGTTCAAAGCAACGTAAAGCAAATAACAGAGCTCTAAACTGCCCAAACTCCCAAACTGCAGGTGCAGGTCACAAAAACTGGAAAATTATTTAATGCGGCAAGGGGAACAATTCATGACCACCACATATGCCACACATGGACAAACTGCATCGGTAAAGAGACTGGTCACAAGTTGAAACTCACCACAAAACTATGGCCTCAAAAATGACCAGAATTGAATCATCACCTCTATGACAATCTCAACAAAAACTGTACATTGTAAGCTTCACAAAGCTGCTAGTTATGGCAGGGCTAGCGTTTCGAAACCGCTTGTATCCAAGGCCACTGCACAAAGTTGCATAATCTGGTGTTAGGCGCACAAAACCTGAAAAAAGTAATATGGTCTGATGAGTAGTCTTTACCCTCTTTCTATGGGTTTATGCTTGGAGAAGGCCAAAGGATGCCTTGAAACCACAGTGGATCTGTAATAGTAGGGGCATTTAGTGGGAGTTGTTCTGCATGGCTGTATAACAGCCAAGGAATATGAGGCCATTCTACAGGACCAGGTGCACCCTATGGTGCAAACACTGTTCCCTCATGATGCTCCCATATTCAAAGATGATAATGACCTGCATGCTAAACAAATTCATGAGTGGTTTCATGAACATTAGGATGAAGTCAAACGCTGTCCATGGCCAATCACCAGATCTAAACATCATTGAACCTTTATCAAAAGTTCTGGAGCGCAGAGTGTGAAGCAGATTTCCTCCTCCTTCGTCCCTCAGAGAACTGAAGGCTGTTGAAGAACAGTCCAATATCCCACTGCATATCCCACTGCAGTTCAGGACTTGTATGACAGCATTACAAGGAGGACTGAAGCTGTTCTGAAGGCAAAGTGTGTGTCGGAGGCTTGATCAGGACCGATGGTTGACAAAGATTATCTGATAGTGTGATGTGTTTATGGATTCAATCTCAACCATCCTGATCGACTCGCAGACTGATCTGAGCCACCCCAATCCCAACATCGATACAGGAGACCGGCAACAGCTAATGAGAGCCAGGTTTACAGTGAGGTGAGTTGGAGCGAACTGAATCTGGCTGTCTGCCTCCATTGTTGTTTTAAATTGGTTTCACCTTGGATCACGCAAGTTCCTGTCAGATTAGCAGACCTGAAGTCAGTGACATATTAGGAGTCAGCAGGCTATTCTTAGTTGTAATACTGCAAGTGTGTGATCGTCAGGTGTGAGCATATTTAAAACAGATCCAAAAAATTGTGTGAAATCTGTGTATGATGCAATGAAAATAAGTTTAAAATTATTCTAGTGTGTCCTCAGCATTAGCAAACTGCGGTGAGTGTGAGTGTGAGTGACAGCACCTGTCTGAAGAAGCACGCCATGCGGGATGTAAAACACGTCGCAGAGGAGTGGAGCCTCGTTCTCTCCCCCACCTCTTCTTGACTCCACTACTCCTCCACACTCTGCTTTTTATTACCCGGTGCCGTGGCACCTGTAGGGGCTGAGACAGGGATGTATACACAAGTCAACCAAGACCATCTGCAGCCTGTAAATGTTTGCCAGAGTGTGATACATTCTTCATTGGTCATGGCCCTCTTTCTAATGTTGTTATGTTTTATGCTGACAGAGAAGAAAGAGGAACAGGAAGACAAACAGCCTTTATGAATTTAGTTAAGTGGCTGCGTAGATGACACTCTACCCTCAATAGAACCGAATAATTTTCTGCCCCGTATCTCACATGTGTTATTGTTATTATGTCAAAAGAGATGGTTTGTACATGGGGTCTAGTTATTCTGAATTTCTGTATTTGATAATATAAATTGGTGAGAGATGGGAAATATAGGCAAGAGAAAGGAGAGGTGAAATGTCAGATTCAAACCCACAAGATCACAAATACACAGGTTGCAACCCCCCTGCTCCAACCCCCAACCACACACACACACACACACACACACACACACACACACACACACTATTTGATGTTTTGGCTCTATACTGTCATTACTTTGGATGTGGAATGGCAGTGTCATCGAGATCAAAGTGCAGGATGTCAGCTTTAATTTAACGTTACCTTTAAAGAGCTACAGGCCTTTTTCAATATGCCCTCCATTCACCCCAAAAATTCTTTATGACAAAATAAAGTGAAAAATGACTGACCTTGTTAGCTAGTTTTGAAGCTTTGAGAAACTAGGATTTGTTCAGTATGCTAATAGTAGCTTGATAGCTTGCAAGCTAATTGCTGGTGCTAAGCTAAAGTTGACCCCCAGCTAATGGCTAATGCTAGTTCTACCGTCCACTGGATTTACTCCACTGTTGTTGGATAGGTTGGAGGTTGATGGCACACGGTCAAGTTGGCCTCCATGTGCCAGGAGAGGGATCCCCATCCTTGACCTTTGTTCTGGCTTGCTAGCATTAGCAACATGCTATCCATGATTTGCAGTGTCAGTGTTGACGCCGCCATATTAACTCCCAAACAGTTATAAGCACAGACTGCAAGCGACCATGGACAAGCAAACGCCTGACTGAGAAAAGGAAAGATGTTTTAAAAAGACTGAAGTAGGCATTAGTGCCAACTCAGTCACCGTCGTCATTGCCATCATCAAGATCATCATAGGAACGACACCCGGTTCAGGGGCGTCAGAGCCGTCTCGGTCACTACCACCAGAGACGAGGAGCGAGGAAGAGTCAGAGGGACGCTGATGCTGCCCATACAGCAGAGGAACTCATTCACTCAGTCCCACGCACACAAACAGATACACACCAACATGATCGAACAGGGGCACACAGACTGGGAAACAGGACACACAAACAAAAACTATCGCTGCATGGGGCATCCTGCTGGCTCAGTGGTCTTAAAGTCGAGATGAAACGGCATTTCGAGAGTATCTAACTTCCGTATCGTGACGTATTTCCGAGTGAAACAGGAAAGACAGGCGGGACATAACGTTGGGAGGAATTTGATTTGAACGTTGAAAAGTGGGCGTGTCATAACACCCGAAGACACACCGAAGTACCATGCTGTTGCTAGCTAGCTAATGGGTGGATGTCATGATATTATTGGTTGAAATTAGTTACGGGCATGCTTACGTAAGCACACGGCATATTTTGTTTTACAGGAAGAAAACATGATTGAATTTTGATATAAGAATACAAAGAAATTGATTTTTTGTATATTTTTTTGGCATATATTGGTATATAGGTGCACAATATGACCGGGGATGTGATCTAAAAGGGTTAAAAAGGCATTTTTCATTTCATCTCGACTTTAAGTGCATAAGCTACTGTAATTGCATTTCGCCATTTCACTTCAGGGTGGGTGAAGTGAACTATCCAAAAGTAGTTCATCTTCAAGAGAAAAACTTGTTCCTGATTACCAGACATAACATTAATTTTATATCTGTCGCTGCTCACTTCTCTCTGTATCAGTGGGCAACAATGACATTTCACCCCCTCCATTCTGACACGATTATTACAACCAACGACTCAACATATGACAGCCTTTAATTTGTACACAGTAAGTAAAGTGCGTTATTTAATAAAATAGTGATGGTAGGCACATTCTCTCACTGTTTGTTTTTGGAGTTGACCTGGGAATCGGTACGGTGGCATTAACAGAACAGTGACATCATGGCAAGTCCTGAGGCTTGTTTGAGATGAGTTTCGCCTCGAATGTAGATGAGATTAGGTGAGTGCACTCAGGGGAGGGGTCAGAAAGCTTGCATCACACTGGACAGTTCTTTGTTGTTTCTAGAAATGGCAGACATCTTTGTTGCTAACCAAGTGGAAGGAAATCCCACTATTTTTACATGAAGGCTGTATGAGAATTGCTGGAAATACTATAGCACATGACCTCAAATTTATGTTAAGTGTCTCCTCATTTTTTAAATAGATGGATACAGGAGGGTTGAATACTTCAACATGCCTGTAGTTTGTAGAATGGATAGACCCACAGAGTCTATTACTTTTCCAATCAATTCCAGTGATTTTGACCCAAATTTCAATATAGCATGTCAGAGGGAAGTTGACTGAGATTGCATTCATGGAGACTGCATAAAGACATGAAATTGTAAATGTCAGAATTGTAAATGTCAAATTTATTTGTTTTTATATAACAGCTTTTTATTGAAGTCTCAGAGGGTGTACAAAAGATCTAGTGCCCAGAAACAAAGAAGGAAACGTGAATATCAGAAATGTACATTTATTAAGAATTTGTTCACTGCTTGACAAGTTCTTGGAGTTTAATATCAAGGAATAATGAGGAAAAATGTTAAAATCATACTTTTCTGAGCCAATGGGTGCTCACCTGCATCTGCCACTGTCGTTTCTCATCATGCATGTAATTGAGGCAAAAAACTGCTCTCACCTGGGTCCCGCCAGATTTCTGTGGCTCACACAGTTGTTGCAGCAGCAACTTAGACAAAATTACTAACCATCATGCAACAGCGTTGATTGTGCAGGTCTAGCTGAACTCAAACAAGCCCATGGATCGCCTACTGACTGCAGACAGAGTATCAGCTGGCCAATCAGAGGCCCTGTTACTTTTCTGTGGGCTGGACTTCGTGTTATCTTTACCTTGGCACACTGGCTGCATGTCGTCTAATTAAAGAGAGTTGAGGCTTGTGGACCAAGCAGAAAGTGAAAGAAATCGTACAGCAGACAAATGAATTGTGAGATGAAAAATTAATAGGAAAACACATAGTAAATGGAATAACAAAAAATAAAATATAAATGTGAATTATTTTTATTAATGTATTAATTGCATTATTTAAATGTGAATTGAATTAATCACTTTAAAGATTGTTTTTAATGTATCTAATTCATCAGTAATAATTAATCACTGAACTAATTAGGTTGTTTGAACACTTCTCATTTTTATTCCAACCCTTACTTTTACAGTTGTGCCTTTTTGACAAAAGAAAAACTCAATTTTAACGTGTACAGAAAAGTACACTCTTTTAAAATATCAAAAGAGTTGAAGAAATAAATGAACAATAAATTATATAAATGAGAAATTAAATGATGATATGGCCAACTTTATGCTTGTATTCACCTTTCTGTGTTTATTAAAAAAAATGTGTGCTTATAAGAATTGTTTACATTTCAGGCTGAAAACATGGTTTCCTTTTCATATGACTAGGTATGTTAAGCATAGACAGAACAGAAAATTATATTAACTTATACTTGCTGAGCTACACAGCTACCCACAGCTTTTAGAACTTCGCCTATAGGCTTCTTGACTTTAATTGGATTTCCGCACAACTATTTATAAATTGAGTTTCTACATCGGAAGCAGTAACACTGCTTATCCTACTGGAATTTTCCGTCTTTGAGCTATAAAGTCCAGTGTTGTTGATGAGGCCTGGTGTCTAACCAAAACACTTCATACTCTGGAATATATTTACATAGTGAAGGAAGTCATCAAATAAGAGGGAGTAGTATGTCTGACAGGTTCTCTCAGAGAAAACAAAACATTAAATAAATAAACAAGAAAAACAGTCTGGGCCTCCCACTCCCACCCAGTCTCCTCTGGTATCTCAGACTCCTTTCCAACCATCCTGTGGGGCCAGAATCGTGCTGCTGAGTCTGCGCTCCAACGCACCATACTGCAATCAAAAACACCTGGCCTCAGGGCTTGGAATGGTCACAACATTACGGCATATAAACGAGCCAACAACTCCATATAGAGGCCCCATAATTGTTGGACTGAAGAGGATTGCTGCATTTGTATTTTTTTTTTCACTGCACGGTTTTACTACTGCTGTAAGACACAAAGCCCAGGGCAGAACTTTACTGTCTGATACAGACTTCATAAACACAATCCCACAAACAAATAAGAATTATACTGAAACTCCACTTCCTTCACTGACTCACCAGAGCCGCGGGACTCTGGTGTGTGTGTGTGTGTGTGTGTGTGTGTGTGTGTGTGTGTGTGTTTGTGCCATGGGAAATGAAATGAATTGTCCCTCAGTGATTTCCACCATCACACACACCCATGCAAGTCCCTTTCACACCTGCCACATCAAAAAGGATTTGGCAACAATAATCTTACAGACGTTTTAGTGGTTATATTTCATGACAATTGAAATGAAGTTAGCGCTCTCAGTTTCTAAGGTCTGGCAAAAGTCTGAATAGATGCTAATTTATACTTCTGGTGCTTGTTAGTTGGGATGTTTACAAATCAAGGGGCATGATTTCATTCAAGCAATAATGAAAAACAATATTACATTGTATTCATCCTCCCTCTTTGCTGGACAGCTCTATATTGATGTCACAAACAACACCGGCCAGAAATTATAGGTACTGTGGGTCTTGATTGCCACAACTGACACTAGCCACAGTCATCAGAGCTTTATAACATCCTATAATAAATCTCCCATCGGGCAATTACTAAACACACTGAGATAATCAAATGTTATCTGCCACGTTTATTGGAAATGTGTGTCAGATAATGGTGCAAGGCAGTACAAATATTGAGTATAGATTTGACTCAGAATCAGCAGATTCCTGTATGAACACATGCAACTGCTTTAATAGGTACAGGTGGCACTCGTATCATGGTGTGGAAGCTTATGACATAATTCTACTGTAAAAACAGGTGAGGGATCAAAATTCCACCAATTACAGAAGAGCAGGATTTAAAATAAAATAAAAAAACGAATAAAAATGGCTCAAGAAAAGAAAAAAAAAAAGTTGGACAAAAGTGCATTGTTGTCGTAACATTAATCTGGATACAAGAATAGGAATTTTCCTGCTCATTATGACCAAGCTGCTGGGCAAGAGTCTCTGGTTTCTCTCCCCTGCCGTGCCCTGGCACCCCGCAGCATCCCCACGGAGACGGCTTCCTTGCCGTGATGAGCTTTTGACAGGCCCCAAAACAGCCTGCTTAATGCTGTGCCAGCCCAGACATGGGGCGGCTGGGATGCTGGCAGCTTCTTGGCCCACACCATGCAACCCATTTTACCCCTCCTTCTCCTCTCTCTCTCTCTCTCTCTCTCTCTCTCTCTCTCCCGTTCTTTCTACTGCCTCAGAATTGTTATGCAAAGCTTTCCAAGCAGTGATTGTGGGAGCTCTTTCAAGCACAGATGTATCTAGATCGTATTTGTACAATCTCCTGATGTAGTGAGAGATGGAGATCCGGGCGGAGAGTTGGTGTTATCTGGGCTGAGAGGCCAGGTGCGAGGCTGTGGCCCACTAGGGGCCACACCGGGGACACCGACCACACCTGGGACACACAGGGCCTCACTATCTGGGATTAAACAGTAATTTTAGCTCTTCGTCGCAAGTAACTGCTGACAGCTGTTGATCCTTCAGATTCCCTCAGAAATGGTGACTCTGACTTTACAATTTGTAATACTCTTTTGGTTGGGATGTGTTCCCCATGGTTGCGCTGCCATTGCTAATATTGACAGTGACAGAGTTAAAACTAGAGAAGAATGTCATGAGAAATTTTCTCATGACATTGGTAAATTTCAGTAAATGACTGTTTTGTGAAGACGGAAAATGAGAGCATGAGAATTGGGCATGAGAAAACAGGCTCCTGCTGCGGAGACTACGAACAAAGATACACTACTGCCATCCAGTGGTAGACTGTGAATACTGCAGACAGAGGGGGAAAAAGGATGTTGTCCATCTGCTGCAACAAGAGTGACTACACCAGGATAACTCATTACAGCTATACCATGCCTTTTCCATTTGTGGTCAGCTTTACTGCTTCTGAAATGTAAACACTCTTCCAAGGAAAACTGTCACAGATCACTTATGTTGTGTTATTCTTATCTCACAGAAAACCTATGGGCCGGTTTATTGGGCATAGAAGCCTTGTGGTAACTTAACTATAGGAAAAACAATTGTCTCGATGGAAAAATTAGGCTTAAGCCATGTCTTAGAAACAAGACCATTAGCTATGCATAAAATAAAATAACAGCATATGCTGTGCATTATATTACACTTCACAGAGTTTACAAAATATTAGAAACACCTGGTGTCTCAAGTGAAAGCTGTGATTCCTCATTGATTATACATATTGAACCCACTTCAGTCAGTATAAATTAGGTGGAATAGACAGTTTTAAGAGGGATTTTTAAGTTGTGAGTCAAGTGAGACATGGGCTGTGTGTATGTGCCATTCAGAAGGCAAATGGGATCAGGCAGGATTTAAGTGTCTTTGACCAGGGGATGACGGGAGGTGCCAGGAGCACGGGTTTGAATGTGTCAAGATATGCAGTGTTAGTGAGTTTTTCACACTCAACAGTTTCCCATGTGTATAAAGAATGGTTCACCACCGAGCAAGTCAATGGTCAAAAAGTGCTCATTGATGAAAGAGGTCAAAGGTGGCTGACACATATTGTGTAGAGCAACAGACTGGCCGGTACAACAGTGATTCTGACTTCTCACCACACATGGGATAAGGCAAATGTGGCCAATGACCACACAGAATTCCACTTCTTTCACTAAAAAAAGAAACTGTGGCTGCAGTGGGCTAAGGAAATAAAACACTAACATACTGGAGGGTTTGGAAACTGTCAGCTGGTCTAATGCATCCAGTTTCCTGGTCTTAAGGAGCAGGGTGTGGAGAAAAACACAAGTATGCATGTGTAGCAGGATGGCAAAGTGAGCAGAGACTGTCCTTCCCTCCCGGTTCAAGCGCCTGTATTGGCAAACATCCAGCCTGCCGAAGTGCTGTTTAGCAAGCAAGTTTCTGTAGCACAGTCACAACAAAGTCACAATATCATTATTATTATCCATCATGCCAACCTTGCAAGTGTATCGAGTGTCAGTGAGATGAGATTGAATGAAATATTTGGAGCAGAAATCCACCACAAGCTAATCTGATACAATTTTGGTAAGCATGCCAGCATGTATCAACTTTCATGTGAAATACTTTCGACACCTGGTAGAGTCCATGCAACAATGAACTGAGCCTGAGAGAAAAGTGTTCCTAATGCATTTTACTGTATGCTGCTGAGTGTGTATGTATGTAAGCATTAAACTGACAACTATTCCCTACTATGGAAACACTGCTTTCTTGGTATACTCCCCCATAGGCTGTAAACTAAACATGTCTGGTGAATACTAAAATTGAAACAAAAAAAAGAAAACAATCTTAGAAATCTAAAAATACAAAAAGCATCCTCATGAACTGGGTGTTCGCGTTTTGCAGTTGGCACACAGTCCCAGAAACCTCTGTCTTTATTTCTTTATTAGATTTATCCACCAGTCAGGGGATTTGTTCTTATCTACATTACAGTTCTGATGGTGAGACAGCTGCATGACTCTCCTGCCTGTTGCGGCCACATGTCATCCTTCTGGCAGTCAGCAGGGATGACATAAACCATGTGCTAGCTTCCTCTTAGAGTCTCACACCAGTTTCTCACATTCAGAACTTAGCGAGTTGACTGGAGACCTCGGCACAGTCCTGTCAGGAAAGTATTTACTTCCCTCCTCCTCCTGTCAACAGAACACGGCTACAGAGTCGCACAAATACACAGTTGTTTGTTTCACATTCACAGCTCATGGCATTTGCATATGAAACATTCGTTCAACTTTCACACTTGAGATAAACACGAATGAGCTCCAGCTATCAAAACACCGCCTTTCTTCGACCCGCTTTGTCTTCCACACATCAAGATTCATTACAAGCGCACCCTAAAGTGAACAACGCTGTACTTCATAAAATGGCAAATATTCGACATGTACAATTCATCAACAACGCACGTCTCAAAATGCCAATGAACGAAATGAAAAAACCTGTTTCACATAATTCAGTTCCAGCCCAGTAAGAGAGGGGAGAGCTGGTTCTAATTGGGATGAGGAGATAAACTGTAACCTTATCTGCAGAAAGCTGCTGTGTGCTGCATTATTTCATCTCCTCATGTGCCCTGAAACAATATGACAAAAACATCAGATGGAGTGAATGGAAAAAGCATGACCTCAGACTTTGTAACCTGGCAGATATAATCCAATCATTCTGTTGAGGGCCTAACTCGTGTTTAACGCCAGTCTATACATCATGCTGTATATCTAATGCAGGACCGGGCTGGCTGCTCTTTGAAGAGGCAGTTTTGAAATCACATTCCATTTTCCCCTCCCAACAGCAAATTATTTCTACTCCCGCGAGACGTGTGATTTCGGACTCGCAGTTGGAGCAAATCACTTGCAGACTACTTCATGAGGACCTTATTAATCTGAGGCGAGGGGTCTGGGATTCACCAAGTTCAAGTATAAACAACCTCGTCAGCGGACAAACTTAAAGGCTGTGACTGCAGAGTGTGTGCTTGGTTCCACCTCAGCGATATCAGCGTGCCTGAGAGAGCCGTGTCTGAGGTCAGATACCATGGGGTACAAGCCACAGCAAAAAAATGTGCCCCCTAATTGGTAACAGTCTCCGAATTTATGTAAGCAAGGTAGGCCCTAATTAATCCCAGTACAATGAGGATCCTCTCTGGAGCGTGCTCATGTATTTGTTATTGGACGTCAGAGCAGGGCCGCTCTGGAGCCAATCAGATACAATGTCTAAACACACTGCAATCAGATGGTGCTTTTTTCTACAGCGTCTCCCGCCAATGCCTCAGCCACAATGACAAAAGGTTATCAAGGAGCATCTAGCACCAGACTCATGAACTCACCCTCATTTCCCCCAAAACTTGCCTATTTCCTCCTCATTGAAATCTCAGAACCAGGCCTCTAAAGTCTTGTGAGAAAGTTGGAAGGGGGATGATGGGCGAGGCTGTTTGGAAAGATGCTAAACGTAGCTGGCACTTCTTATCTACTGTACATTAGCAAACTTGAGAAATGGTATTTGCCATGTCGCATCAGCCTGCTGCCGTCCCATCAGCGCCTGCCATTCCCAGCAATAACATGATCCAAATGCAGTCCAGATGTCTCAGACATCAAGCTTCAATATATCACTGCCCTGCATTAATCTTATCAAGTGTGTCACAGATTTCCGCTTTGATAACATCACACAAGAGTTTAGAAACGGCTAACTCATTGCCCTCAGCTGATCACAGCACTGGAAACAAAACACTCTGGAAAATATCAGCATGCCTAACAATAGTCTAACAATATAAAATAGTTTGCAACGTTTTAACACTGCAGAAAAGCTTGTACAAACATATTTTCCTATGCGTGCAAAAAAATAGTGTTTTTTTGAGCATTAAACTTTCTTGAAGTCCTTAAAGGGAAAATCAAACCAAAATGAATTAAATTAGATTAGATTAGGTTAAATTAGACTTTAATAATCCTGATGGGGAAACTGGGTCATTGCAGCAGCAAATAATAGAATACAGCAAAGAAAACATATTATATAAGTAAGAATAGAGCAAGTGGGGGTGGTATCAAACATAACACAAATTGACAATGACAACACCAGAACATATTAGTAGAAATGTATAAATGAAAATTACGAAAATATATGAATTATAGCATGCATGCAAGGTGTGCAAATATATCAGCAATTGGACGTACTCAGACAAAGAAAATGAATGAAAAATATAAGAAAAAATCTGAAAATAGATTCAGTATCAAAACACATGAAAAATATCAAGATATATGCAATATCAAATATGAAAACATGAGAATATCAAGAAATTATATGTGAATTTACAGTATATAAAGAATGTGAGTGTATCATATTAACAGGTCTACAGAACCTAATTTGTCTGAACATAGAAAAATGTGCAATGCACGTTGTTATCTGTTCTCATTATCAGAATACACATAGGCTATAGATGATATGTACAGGAATGTGTCCAGAAATAAATACTGACTCATATGAAGAGAATGTACAGAAATATGTGCAGATCAGAAATTGTGCGTGCTGATGTACAGATTATTACACACTGAAAGATATAATAAAATTCCAGGATGTAGGTCATGTTGGCAGTGCAGGCAGCCTGCTTCAGCACCCTCCGACTTGGCAGAAAGTCTGATGGCTGTCGGGACAAAGGAGCACCTACACGCTCCCTGTTGCACCCTCAGGATCCTGAGACAGAGGCTGAAGACGCTCTGCAGCTGCATCAGCTCACCATAGAGGAGATGGGAGGTTTTGTTTGGGTTGGAGTTCAGTTTAGTCCTCCTCCTCCACTCTGCTGCTTCCTCAAGGTTGTCCAGGCTCAGCCCTGTGACACAGCAAGTCTTTATCACTTTATTTTCTTCTGTCTGCTTTTTGCTGCCTCCGCAGCACACCACTGCAAAGAACAGTGTGCTGGCCACAGCTGATTTATAGATATGTTGTCAGTGAAAGACCTGAGCCTTCTTAAGAAGTACCAGTCTTCTCTGCCTTCTGTTGTGCAGTGCCTCCATGCCATCAATCCAGTCCAGTTTGCTGTTGCAGGACTGCACCATCTCCAGCTCCTCACCCTGAATAGTGACAGGTAACAGTGGCTTCTTGCTCTGTTGGAAATCCACAACCAGCTCCTTTGTCTTATGGATGTTGAGCTGGAGATACTCCACATATAGGAATGCATTTAGGAATTAATATTTCTAAAGTTTCTATTAGTTGAATTACAGAATAACACCATTATACCAATGTCTTCTTATTGTTGTGTTAGAATATACAAAAATATCATGGTTTTGTCACTTACCAAAGTTTATGTACAAGCAGCTCCTCCAAGGGAATCTCATGTATGATAATGAGCTCACAGTCTATCTTGGTTTAGGTTTAGCCAACAACAAAAAGTGTAGTTAAGGTTAGTTGAGGATAAGAAAACAGGATGTTGTGCTTTCTGTGTGATTTCCTATAAAATACTCTGAGATTTTAGTTAGACTGTTCTTCAACCAGAAGGCCGTGTCAGCAAGCATCCACCCTGCTGAGCTGTCCTTGAGCAGACACTGAATCCCCTGGAGGGGGGCAAGCAAAAAGAGAATTTTGCTTCGGGAATCAATAATGTATAACATTAGGTGTGTTGGACCACCCTGAATCCCCCCTAAAACACAACTGTCATTTGACTTTGATGATTTGTTTCCTACTACTCAATAGATGACATTATAAGACTCCATGCAATAATTGGCTAATCACTGCACTGATTCCCTTTTCTCATATAACTCACATAACTCCGCTTTGCGTTGTCCAAACTCTCTGTCATGCTGTGTAGTACCTGCTGATCAGGATGGCTGTCTCAGTATATGGAGTCTAAAAATGGTCTGGTAGGCAAAAGTTTCTTCACCACCTGCCAGGATGTTATACTTGCGAATCCAAAAACCTTTCAGTACATGTGCAATCCTAACAGATAGTGCCATCCCTACTAACAGTGTTGTATACAGTAGCATGCAGTGTGAAGAATATGAGCAAAAAACGATCTATATTACCGTGTGACAAGAGTGATCGTAAAACTAAGCAATCACATAACAATGTGACACTAGAATATATATCAGCATTTGGGATCCAGTAAGGTTTGAATGAAACATGTTGAAATTGCAAGGTAGCATGTTGGTATTTTTTCCAAATACTGCACAGTACATCACACAGTATGGCTAGTTCACTGTTCATTCACTGTTAGGAATATGTAAGTACTCAATATATTTCAGATACAGAAATTTGGTATACTGAAAAAAGAAACCTATAGATTCTCAGTTAGGTTGAGCACTCAGACAGGGCGAGCATGTTCCTGATGCCCTCTTCATGAAACAGTTTAACATCCTGGTGTTTTCAGCGCACTGAAATTAAATTTTAAAAAAAATTACTAATCCATTGTTAGCATACTGAAAAAAACAGTGAGCAGGCACTACATAGTCTCTGTAATTCAGGCATAAACTGGAACGTCACAAAAAGGATCATATGGAAAATTAGATGTATTTATTCGGTTCTGTTTTAAACATTTTAAACAGTCACCTGATGTGCCAAAACAGTCCGCTACACCTGCTGATGAGTAGGCTGTTTGCACACTGTATGAAGAGTGTAAAATAAATAGGCAATCCTCACAGTAAGTACTTTCAATAATCCATATTGCATTATGCAGTGCATAAAATTATCAACACGCTACATGAGAATTTGAACATACTATATTGAAAACATAATGAAGCTGAAACAGACACATGGGCAGCATCACACTGTTGATTTTTGATTAGCATTTTGCCTAAGGCCACACAAGCAGACCCAGAAAACCACAACCTCCCATTAAACCAATTTCAAATTTAGTATACTAAAAGCCTACTCAGCAGCAGGTACTGCACAACACAGTTGAGAGGTACATTATTATTCCTGTAGGGCACTGAAGCAACTGAACCCAATACTGACTGGATGACAACTCAGTAAGCCAGTTTATCAACCCACCATTCAAGTTCCTTAGCTGAGAGTCTGGGATACCAACTATGCCTTCACAGTGCACCATGCAAATGGCCATTTCCTCTCTAAGAATGCTTGTCCTTGGAGTGAAAATCCTCTTTGATGGGCCCTGATTGCAAGGTCCAAAGCTTGCTGCCCACAGGGCTGAGGTCGCGCTGGATTCCCCAGCGCTGGCCTTCAAGGATTAGTCTTCCTCTGAGGAGAGCTGGGCTCCATCATCGTGAACCTCTCTGTAGGCAGCCATGGGGCCGCCGTCAGGAGTGTAGGTCCCCATAGAGATCCTCAGCCCCTCAGACAGTTTCTGGGCTGCCAGCTTGGCATGCAACTCCTGAAATTAAACACAACACAGAGAGAGAAAGCTGACATGAAAAGGTTTGTAAACACAGAGACCGAGCACATTATTATTATGAAGCACAGCCATGCTACTGAACCCTTAATGAAAGTAAAACTGGTAATAAGCTGTACAGATGCCTCTGCTCCATATTCATTATTTTTGATGTGAACAGATACAGTGCCTATAAAGGTTAAAGAGCAGAGCATTGGCTTTAATTTGAAGGCTTTTATAGCCATAGTGGAAACTCTGACTATTGGAGGGACCCAACATGTGGTCTTCCACCTATGGACTGGTGTCACAAAAACATCATGAACATCAAAACCTCTGCTTTTAAAATTCACATTTCTTGACCTTTCAACACAAAATCTTTAACAATCCGATATGGACTTTTAACAATGGAATACACACTTGGTGCATTTATTTAATTGATGCAAAAGTGATTTCATTAGATGTTCAAGTTCATTGCATATTGACACCAAAAAACACTATTGGCAGATACATTTGTAATTGACAAATATATTCCCCAATTATTGAGAATTATTGTCTAGGTCTACCAGAGATTAACATTTATGTCTACAACTGGAATAATTTGCACAGCTCTGTGTGTAGTATCCAAAATTACCTTTTTCCCTCAGCTGCAAACGGCTGTTAATCAAAAAAATTCAGTCAAGAAATAATTCCAAGATTCCAGGAATAATTCCAATAATGCCAAGAATAATGTTTACTGGCCAAAATAATTAATATATATTTTTCACAGAAATATGTCACCCTACCCAATTTCAAAGCTATTTTGCACATAGAATCAGGTGTTTTGTAATTCATCGTAGCTGTATATAAAAGAGGCATTCAAATGACCCTTATTGATTTATCCGGCAAAAACAAATTTTACCGGCATTTGGTGGTTTGTGGGTGTTAATTTCGGACCCTGTCTGTGTGTGCCATGCGTGTGTGTGTGTGTGTTTATGCATGTGTAAAGCTGAACCTCTACAGCAGAGAAAGCCAATCAACAGCAACACTAACCTGCTGTTTCTTTGTTTGTTCCCTAAGGAGGGCGCCCGACTCTTCCAGAGACAGAAGCTGGGCTGGGCTATGCTGGAGGGGAGGGAGTTTGGCTGCAGTGATGTCATCCAGGTGCTTCCTGTCCCGCTCCTTCCTGGCTAGTGTGGAGAGCGGTGATGCACCTCCAGGAGACTGGCTGGGTGACAGGGATCCTGATGGAGAGCTGTCACTTCTGGGTGGCAGCCTGGAAACAGAGATGCTACGTGAGAAGATTTCAGTTCCCATCAACCGAATGATCAGCAGTATGCAAACAGCAGAACCATCACTGCATCAATGACATGGCATGTTAATGAATGACATCTACATAATTTGAATCATGTTTTTCTTTATCGTAAATAGTCCACACAAGCAATCTTTATCAAACCCATCCTACTCACTGATTTAGTTTGAATTTTTGTTTCCTGGTGGCTGAAATCTTCTCTGTTTTTTCCAGGACCTCTATGTAGTGAGGCTTTTTTGGTGTCTGCTTTCCAAGAAAGAAATTGTCTGTTGCAGTGCTGTTTGATGGGTCTTTGGCCTCTCGACTGAAACCAGTACTAGCGGTTTCAGACAGTCTGACCCTTTCCAAGGCCTCCGCAAGGTCGCTCTCTTTTGTCTCGTCAGAGTTCAGAGAGGCCCCAGCAGAAACCGTCTCCATGGTTTCACCAGCAGCCGCTCTGGAGACAAACTGGCCTTGTTGCTTGTTGTTTTGCACATGAGCTGAGACAGGTGAGGTCTCCTTCTCTTGGACCATATCGACTGCAGCAGCATCTCCTTTCCTATTTTGGTGCGAGGTTCCCGGTGTGTCGTGGACTGCAGGTTGTCGTGAAGTGAAAGCCTGCTGGTACTTGGACTGTAACTCGCTCCTGGCACAAGACAGCATGCTTTGTCTTCTCTCTTCTTCATCGTGGTGTGCGATAGCGAGGCGAACTGTCTTTGCAAAATCTAATATCTTTTTCCCTTTGTCTGGAAGACTCTGTAAGAACCTCCTGCAAATAACACATAATCTTGTTATTTCACATTACAAAGTAATATTCAAAGCAATCTAGGTATTCAAGATATTGTGGCTTACACATTGTCATTACAATTCACAGTATATATTTGCCACATGTGGTACAGGGCTGTAGGCAAATTAATTTGAGAGAATAAGACAACTGTCACAGGTGTGTTCATGTTGTCTGAAGTGTAATGAAAAACAGGCGGATGAGGACCTATATAAAGATCCAGAGGACTCAAGATAAGGTTTATGTGAGTATTTTTGTGAGTCAAAATAACAGCATGTTCAATAACAGCTGTTTTAGTCAATATACAGAAAATTCCTCTAACATTCACCAAACATGTTAGACGTGTCATTATGCTTTTTACAATACCGCTTTTGTTGATCAGATCAACGGACAACCAGCTTTTGTGTTCATTTGTAGATGCTGTAGCATCTGTCAGTTGGTAAACTGACAGATGACAGAAATCTGAAAATCTCTATAAGACACGCAACTTCAGACATTTGGTGGAGGAATGACAGACATGCTCAAAGTTATAAACAGTGCTTGCTTTCAGGAAATAACATGTTTGTGTGCTGTAGCCCCAAATAAGACAATATAATAACATAAACAGAAACAGGCGAGTCTCACTTGTTAGCTTACTTATTCTATTGTGAAAATGTGACTTTTATATTTCTGTGCCAGAGACCTGTCACTGTTTCAATTCCTTGGCCGCCGTTGATAGAGGTTGATAAAAGTCATAATGCCCTTTTAAAGAAACATGTTCTGAAAGAACAATGCCTATCCAGTCATTTTCCATTTTCCATTACAGGCCTCTCAAGCAAATTTTACTGGCTGATGTGATCACTGTAATGTAATAATCAAATGGACAAAAACATCTCCCATCCTCATAGTGGGGATGACTGTAAAAAGGCAGAATGACTTTCTACTTGTCTACTTTGTTAAGTGCTCACATGTCTGATGTTGACTATCAATGTGGAGGCATCAATGCCACTTTTTCCAATACACACATATGCAGAGTAGATATCAGATACATTGCCTTCGTTGAAAAGTACAGACTTAAATCAATTGTTTGGGATCATATGACAAAAATTGTATCATGTGTTTTTTCTATCAGTTCATCATTTTAAGACAGTTGGACAAGATATTTCTCCATGAACACCGATGGAAATTCAGGCAGCTAAAAAGAAAGTCCTCTAGAGAGAAGCATGTTGGACTTATTATCTGGTAATAGCAGCAAACCCACACCTTTTACTGGTCATGTATTGTTGATGTCTGATTTTTGAATAGAATTTTAGATTTTGCACTGCTTTAGCCTGTTTTTGAATGAGATACATCAAGCTTCCTCACATACAGTAATTTTCCAGTAATGCCAATAAACTGACAAGTGAGAACTGTTGGTTCCTGTTGACCAGTATGGGGCTACAACACCCAAATACACTTTTCTGGAACTTTAGACTATAGGGTTGAGCATGTCAATCATTATGTAGTGCATTGACAAAAAAAATCACCATGTTAAGACAATATTAATAGTTACTTATAGCCTAGATATCTTTCCAGAAATCTAACTGCTGTTTGTCCAGTATAAACCAAACCATTTGCTCAGTTAATCCGGGGTTAGTTTTGTAATACACCTAATGGTCATGGTAGGGTGATGGGGGCTAGATGCTGATTCCATTTATATCTTACCACGTTACAGATGACTACTAACTTGAGAGGGGCTGAGAATCAACACTTAAAAATTAGCAGCAATAACGGGGAGGTGGGGCAGAAATAACGCGCTTGGATATGGGTTTCTCCCCGACAATGTGGACGACACATGGTGATTAGAGCAGTAATACATAGGTAATACATTACTCTGATGGGCAACATTGCCAAGAAGTTGCGTTAACATTAGTTGCTTAACGTTAAATCACAATTCAACAGACCTCATTACAATTACGGTATTCAAATTTTGCAGTATAACGTTACCGAGGTTACCGTGATTATCAGTAACGTCTCTTCTGTCCATACACGCACATGTAACAGTGCTTGTTTATCGTTACAACATTTTCAAAATCTATGACAGCCATTTTGGGTGTACTGAAGGAAGTTCTTCTGCTCCTTGTGGTACACCAGGAAGTGCCACATCCTGACATTTCTGAACTTACTTGTTGGATAATATCTTTTCCTGTCGCTGAAGTATTTCAGTGAGCTCTTCTTTACTCTTGCATCTCAGGTCGCCCACTTGTCCCTGGCGCTCTGTCCACGGCGAGGACATAACGGTTAGCTAACGACAGCTATTAGCTACAGCCATTTAACTAAACAGGACAGCCCGAAACATAAGCTAAGCTTTTTTAATCAGCATAAAAAACACTGGTTATAAGTTAACTGACTCATAAATACCGTCAGTTAACTGACTCTTTAGAGTAGAGAGCTTAACAACAAACCTACGAAAGTGCCAGGTTCACTAAACAGCCAACAACAGTTCAAAGAAGTAGAATTCTTCTTCTATTGCGGAAACAGGCATGAGAGGTGAAGCTCTACCGCCACCTAACGTACAGGACAGTACAGTACACTAGCAGACTGTACTTTATTATAACGAATAATATTGCTTGCTGTACATTTGAAGTTCTATCCTTATAATCCTGTATTCTGCTCTATCTTTATCCCCATTCCACCCATTCATTAAATCTATTACACTGCACATTCATTCAGATCTTACTGTCAATATCTGAAGACCTTCTCTTACAACTTAGTGAAATAAACAAATCTCCCCACAGCATCTATACCCATCTCTTGCCTCATTGGTATTCTCTGTATCCCCACTGCACAGTTTATAACTATTGAAATAAAAACAATAACTATTGCTTTATTTGGATAGGCACGTGTTCAGTATCAGAAACAAGGTTAATGGCAAGGTACATTTACCAAGACGCTGCTAGGAGTTTGCCTGGTGAGTAAGTTTACATGACTGAAATGCAATAAAATATACACAGCCATGCAGATGTGTATATACTATATGTGGTATGCAGTTGCTTAAAAAGTATCCACTTAGCCTACTTGACTTTTTGCACATTTTGTTATCTCACAAAATAATTTCTAAATGTATTTATTTGGAGTTTTTTGTATGAGCTCTGTGCTCACACTAGAAATTCATTACAAAACATGAAATTCAAAGAACAGAAATGGAAGGAATGCAAACCAGTTGTAAAAGACATATTTTCCCCAGTGTTAACAGGATCATACACAAGGATAAAAGAAATCTTTAGGTTGTGCCAACCAGTGTTAACAACAATAAAGTTGTCATATAGGCTCCATGCAAAGGTTATATGTATTGGTGGTCTCCAATGAAACAATCAAGATGGTTGGGTACATATATAGTCTTTATTTTCCAAATATACATTAGCCTCATGTCATTAGTCGCAATATGATATGTATCGTTCAGGAAAAGGCACATCATAAAGCTATTCCTTCTTTGAACATAGTTCTGGCAGTGCAGACATCAGCTGGACAATACTTGTGCCTGTGGCTCAGGAATGGCAGTCACTTCTATAAAGTCAATATTTCCAAAGTTATTTTGTGGTTTTGTTTTTTTTTTATCATTAGCATATAAATTTACTTTACAATTTACCCAGTTGCCATTTTAAAGAGAATAACAGATGAAGTCCCACCACCAATATGGGATATCAGATATTAGGTTGTTCACAAAGGCACAAAGCATATCAATAAATATTTTGTACATAATCTGACAATAACAAAATAATATTTCATTTCATTTGTACAGAGCAAATATAAAATGATAGGAAAATACACACATAAACCTTATAAACCTTCATACATGGTTTGAATGCTCATACCTCCATGAGCCACACAAGTAGGCTACATTCACTGTAAACAAAACAAATACAGTCCTTCAGTATATTATTTACAAAGCATTAGACTATTTACACCCTACATTATGCAACATTGTATTATCATTAATTAATAGTGCGCCATGTGCTAATGTAGGCTGAAAACCTCCTACATAAGATTTGGAACTGGAATCACATTTTCCACCATATGTGACAGAGATGTGATTTGTATGCGTGTGTCTAGACAGGAAACAATAGGAATTTGACTTTTCAAGACCAGATATGTGTCATGTGGTGATTTTTTTAATTCCAATTGGCAATGAAAATAAGACCAAAGAGAACTGAGTTTTCAGGAGTCATCTATCTTTATCTTTGCTGTCATTTCCATAAGTTTCATGAACGGTGTGTAGATTTTAGATGGACTTGATCTCGCTCGAGACGACGACGGGGACGGAGTGAATTCCTCCAGACTGGGGCGCGTGTCTGCGCTCGGCGCTACGACAGACCCGTCTGTGCTGGACTGGACTGGGCTCACGGGTTCAGATTCAGACGACTGTGGGCTTGTTAGTGTTCCTCTGGACGTCGGGGGGCTGGACTGCAGAAACCGGCTGTACTGAACAGGAGTGTACCTCAGTAAACTGGACTCCAGTCTGCTGGGAGGTGGGGTACCTGGTTTGAACGTCCTTGGTTGGGTTGGGGTTGTCAGGTAATGGGTTGGATGTTGCATGAGTTGAGATTGAGCTGGCTCAGACTGAACAGTAGGTTCGACATCATACCTTTGCACTTCACTTCTGTGGGCGCACAGTCAGACAGCAGAGTGAGAAGCAGCCTCAAGAGGGAGTGCCACACAACCAAAAGGTACTAAATGTGGTTTCATTAACATAGGGCTTTTTACCTGGGGAGCAGATCACAGCCTACTCCTATGTCCCTGGTGTGCAAAACCTCTCTTGGCCTATTCTGTGTGGACATAAAATACTTCAGCTTGTCTTCTAATTCATTATTCTAGGAGGGAAAAGGAAAACAGGAAACAACAGCGTCAGGTCAGATCCATGCAGAAGACTGAGGTCGCTTCAAGTATGAAAGTGAATTGATAGATATAGTGAAATGGCACAAAGAAATGACACGCATGCAGTCATCTATAGCCATAGATCACCACACCACACCACAATAATCACATAAGGCAAGCAGTGAAGCATCGTCATCGTCTTACCTCACACTCCACTATAGCAATTCTGTCCAGAAGCTCTGAGATGAACATATCCTTCTGCGCAACTTGAGCTCGAAGTGATTGAACCTTCACAAGTTCAACAAAAAAAAAAATTAATAGAAAGCAATGATTATGTGTTTACAGTCTGACCTTGTCTCTGGTCTGATCTTATAGGGACAGTTGGTAAAGATGAGCCAAAGAGGCTGTGAAAGATCAAAGTGATGAACTATTATTCAGTGCACAGAAAACAAAATTTCAGAAGCAACTGTTCAGAAAAACTGTTGATTTCTATTGTGTTTTTTGAAACATGGTTGTCATGATTATTGACACCTTTTGTTGCAAAGTCTTCCTATTAGCTTATTCTTTGCTAAAATTTCAATTTTCTTCAGTACAACACTTCATGTATAGCCCTGCTAGATCATGATAGATCATTACATGGAATATAAGCAATAACTGTGGTCTGCATGCAGGTATAGGTTTTGTGCAGCCAATAAATCCAAAGGACTAAGTGACCCTCATTCCAGTTGAGGAGCCTTTTGAGTTGGAATAGGTCAGGACTTATTTACAGTAATTCACTCAACCCTTTGTTGATTTAGGATCAGATTAGGCTTTTATGTGCACTAAAAGCATCCATACACGAGATGGCAAACAAACTTTAGGCCTCCCACAACTTCAACTCTCTGTATGTATCTAATCCCCACCCATTATCAAAACATCAGCTGGGAACAGGAGACTTAAAAGTGCATGACTGAGCTGTACCAACAGAAAAATAAATGCTCCTAACCTCCTCGATCATTCCTTTAACCTTCCTCTGCTGGCAGAACACCATGTCATTCAGGTGCTTGATTCTCTCACGGAGATCCACTGCTTCCCCTTCCAGCTGTTTAGACCTAAGGGAAGACCAGTAGTCAGTTCGCCCCATGTATAAACTAATTACACTGCTGTTTGCACTCTACTTCCACTGGAATCAAACAACTGCTTATGTTTGTGTATCTGGATATTAATTTTCTACCTCCTGGCCACAGTTGTATCAGTTATGTCTGTGAGCTCCATCAAGCGGAGACGTTGTTCACACTCCTGCAGTTTCTTTAGGAGTTGACTCTTTTCCTATGCAAAAAAAAAGAAAAAAGAAAATGTCTTTATTTTCTGCAAAAAGACATGCTGTATGAATTTTTGAATAGCTTTCCTCTTAAATGTTATAACTTGATGTTTTCCCCCATGTTACAACATAATTAGCACTACATAATAGTCAACTTGTAATTTAAAATTCAGCCTTTGCCTTACTTGTCCCATACAGTCCAGAAGACGCTCCACCTCACTGATCCTCTGGTCCCTCTCAGCAATCTGGGCCGCTGCAATCTTAGCATTCCTCTCCGCTTCCTCTAGCCGCCTTATATACTCATCAAGTTGGGCCTGGGTGAAGAGAAATACGGTTCGGTTAGGATATGGAATTGGTTTTGCAACTCAAATGATCAAGAATTTAGTTATTTATCTCCATTTCTGGTTGTCAGTTGCACAGGTTTTTACATTAGAGGGAAACTCACTGCATTATCATCTTTGTAAAATGTCTCAAAATGAAAATCTTTTGAGATATTTCATGTTTTTTATCAACCTATCTTGAGTAATCCTGACACATCTATAATCTAATAAGTCTTTATTTCTATTGGCATTTAATAAATATGCAATGTGCAGCAGCTAAGCGTCATGGATAAGGACTGAGGAATGTAGACCTGCAGGTTTTCAATCTCCTCCCTGTGTTTCCGGTGCTCCTCCAGCAGCCTCTCCTCATACTGCCTCTGCAGCCTGGTTGTGATCTCCTGCACCGCCTGGCTGCTGGCCTCCTGCGACGACTCCACCTGCACAATCCACAGCACAGCACAAAGTCTTACAGTGCCCAGCTGATTATCCCATATTGATGGTAGAAGAAGAAGATGCAGATGCAGCGGATACCTTATTGCAAAGAGATGATCTGTTACATTTATCAAATCTACTGGATGAAAATTATGCTTTATTCTATCATCCCTCATATCTCCCGTTTGTTTAAAATAAGTGTTATTCTTGCAGTCCTGGAAAGTGGCAGGTTTTTTTCTCATCACTTGGATGGAAGTGGAGATCAGTGTTCAGAACTTTCTGAGACTGTTCGGATAATCAAGAAAGTTAGAGAGTGAGATCAAATTTAACCTATAGTTTTAACCTAGAGGAGGCAGAGATGATGAAACTGATCAGACATAGTGAGAAGCTAATATTTATGTTAGGTCTTGAGGGCGTTAGTTTGAAGTTATGTAATATAAAAAAATCAGAGCTATGAGATGAGAAGCTATGTAAAGCTTTCTCCTCTTATTGTTTGTTCAATAAGTGTCATGCAGTCACAGCGTGCATCATAAATTCTCTGCTGGCTGCATCACAGCTTGTCCCTCTCTGCCTTCATGCACTCATCAAACACTGTTATGCAATCGGCCATTTTAGCACCCACTTGTCTTGGCAGCTGGTTCACCAGTATTAGAAACACATTATCTCGTCACTTGTGTCAGAGTAGGTGTGTGAGTGTGTGTGTGTGTGTGTGTGTGTGTGTGTGTGTGTGTGTGAGAGAGAGAGAGAGAGAGAGAGAGAGAGAGTGAGTTTCGGTTGTGTATGTGTACGTGAGAGTGAGTGTGTCTATATGTGTGTGTACAGGCGCTTGCGTTCATGTCCAGGATTACCTGTCGTTTCAAAGTTTGGTTTTCAGCTTGAGCAGCAGCCAACTGCCTCTCCCTCTCTTTCAGTTTTTCTTCTGTTTTCTCACAGGTGCTCCGCAATCTCTTCACCTCATCCCTCATGTCCACTCTGTTCTGACAGTTCTCCAGAAGGGATTTCTGCGAAGGAAACTACTTTTATTCATCACACCAAGCCACGCCGTAATGGCACACAGCTGTCATGAAGCAGGCCTTCTGAGTTCAGTGACATTGATTGGTTACCTGCAGGCCGATGTTAGCAGATATAAGGGAGCTGTTCATCTGATCAAAGCTGTCCATGGCTGCGGTCCGAATCTTCACTTCTGTCTCCAGACTCCGCCGATGTGAATTGGCAGTCTGCAGAAACACATGGCACACTGCATTTTCATATCTATTCACAGCTTACAATTCATGGATTAGAAGTGGATGAAGGAGTTCTGAGCAACTAGCACCCAGTCACATGGTACTGCGTATGTCATTACCCTGATTTCTTGTGACAGCTTCTGCATTGACTGCTGCATTCCTCCGAACTGTCCGTACATCCGCTCTCTGACCTTCTCCAGAGAATCTCGCACCTTTTGCGATACAGAGAACATACAAATAAATTATCTGTCTATTCATCCACAGAGCAGAGCAAATCCATACATGCGAGTCTTGCGCAGGTGAGTTGGTGCTAAGACACTGAGTACAACTGGCAGGTGAACCGAAGGCCCTGCTGCTCGTTTATCTCCACAATCAGCTTCAACGTCACTCGTCCCGTCAGTCTCCACTCACCTCCCTGATGTACCTCATCTCATCCTGAAGGTGATTGACCGACCACTCGCGCGCCATCACTTCCTGCTGTCTATCCGAGCTCGTCCTCTGCACCACACCATACACCTTGGGCCCATGGTGCTGCGGCGAGGTCTCTGGCACCCCATTGGTTATGGCTCCGAGGTGCTGAGGGAGACAGGATCGCCCAGGTCAGGTTTCTGTAGCCACCCTCCACTGGGGCTGTCTGACGCTGTCATTGTGTTTGTGTATTTGTGCGCCTGTGTGTGCACGTGCATGCATGCGCTTGCAGGTGTGCGTAGTGTATGTGTGTGAGTGTGTGGACTCGTGCACACACTTGCATATGTGCGCTTGCTGAGGTATTTCCAGCTCTGCTGCTGAGCACTCAAAACAGGAGGTTGGGAACTAGCAACTAAAAAAAAAGTGCAGGGTGCATTGAGGGTGTCATGTTTCTGCAACCTAGTACAGGAGCTGCTGCCGCTGTCTGCCTATTGTACCTCTCTCTACCAGGCACGCAATGAAAACAGATGCACACCAGCACAGGAGTAGTGTAGCACTTCAAACAAGGCAATAACAAAGTAAATGACAATAAAATCGATGTGTACAGATAAAATACAGTATTGTATTAATTTCTAGAAATATTTCAATGCTGTACCACAGGAAGCAAATATTTACTCTGGAAAGTAGGAAAGAACAATGAATTCCGGATATTTGTGATCTCTTATCTTACATATCATCTTATCTGTTTTCTGCATTGTCAAACAACTCAGAGAAAAAAATATTTCCTGACCCCTTTGTTATGACTGCACCTCTGAAGTTGCCTTCTATAAACTAAAAAGAGACAATAGAGACATGAAGCCTGTTATATTCATCTACAAGCATCTGTATATGTTGAATATCCAGTACTGTAAAAATGGCTGAATACATTATTAATGATAGCATGAAAGCGGATGCATGCACAGACAATGTGGTTTACCACAAATTCAGAAAAAACACCAGTGTAACACCTGCTAAAGCACGGCCAGTATCCTTCATTGTGTCATAGCTATCATTCATGCGGTGGATGCGGCTGTCTACCTGGTCAGGTGACTCCCTGCCAGCTGGCCTTTCTCTCTGGATCAGCCCATTTTTCTTCTTCCATGTCCCATTGACAACCTTGTCATCCTGTAGAGGAAAACAAATACTCAGGATTATTGTTGTGGATGATTTTCCTCATTCCAGGTCTAGGGGCTGCAAGGTTCAGATGAAAATGTTGATAACTGTTCTTTTGTGAAAACATTCCACAGTACTGGAAACTTATTAACAAAGTTTATGTGGCAACGACTTACTCTAGCCTCTCATTGTTTTCCCTTTATGCAGCAACATGCACAAACTGTTTCATCTCTTCTCCTCATCTCTCTTTGAACAACATCACAAATGCAAGCAAACAACATTCTGGCCAACTAGATTTGGATTTTGCCTTTAAATGTCTTCCTCAACATGGTAGTCTCAGTCCCCTTAAGTCACTCCATAGGTAACAACAGTCACTCAAGGTGGTTAGTTGGGTTCAACCATGTGTCCTACGTCAACAGGCACCAGTGGTGCAGGTGGCATTCATGCTATCGAGGACTTGGCTTCAAACCAATTTTAAAAGCAAAAATTAAACAAAGATAGATAGATAGATAGATAGATAGATAGATAGATAGATAGATAGATAGATAGATAGGTAGATAGATAGATAGATGTTAAAGTCAAGCCACTCAATGCAGAAAACATCTGAGATATCTTGCTAGCAGTCTTTAAAACAGGAGAGGAAAGATGTTCAAAGATAATTTCTGATGTCTTCTTTTGGAGGAGAATATAGCTTCTCCTCTAAATAAACATGAAGCTCAGCCAGGACCTCTTGCCTAGAGAAAGAGGCGTCAGCCCCCCATCCAGCAGAGATAAGAGTGAGGAGGAACTTGAACAATGACGCCAGTGTTGTCTCTTGGACAAAGCAGAGCTTCACATTTCTACACCACTTAATCTACAGAGGACATGCTGTTGAGAAATGGCGAGGGCCTTCTAATAGGCGGATGTGAATTCCAACAGATGGGAGGGAAGAATAGCCATCATTATGTTTTAACAACACTAGGCCTGCTGCTCCGAGAGCTCAATATAACAATGCTGTAGTCTATTCAACTTTGAATTTTATATCACCAATATTTGACTATGCTGGTAGACAATGTTTACCTGGTTTTGTAGCTGAAACTACAGCCATGTAATTTTGAGGAAGGAACTATGTGTGCAGCGCATACAGTTTTTTGTTTGTTTGGGATTTTTTTGCCCGGAGGAGCTTGACCTGCTCAGAGAGGTCACTGACTACTGGAATTATGTAATCATGTAAAAACAGAAAAAACACTCAAAGAGGCCACTAACATGTAATCTGTCAATGCAGTGTCAACATTTTACCACGTCATTTCTAGCTTTGCCACATGGTCTGACCTGACTGAAGGACTTGACTCCTAATCTTTGGGATTAGATCCTTATTTGCTTCCCTTAGGACACACACACGCGTGGAAGTTGTGTTTCAAAACAAAGACCCTCAGCCCATTGGACTGAATCACGCTTTGAAGAGACTTTCTTTTGACTGCAGCCATTGTAGTAATGAAATCCAATGCTGTAGGCATACAAACTTTTATATATGTAACAACTCTGTGTCTTGGCTCCCTGTATGTCTCATGGTGCGGATGCATTACATCTCATCTAGGCCATAGTCACTGGCAGGACTGTGTCCCACGATGTGTCAGGTTGCAAGACACGCCCTTTTTAATTTTATGGTGGATAACCACTTTTCCCATCGTCTTTACTGAAGCATAATATATCTCAGGCATGGGAAGTTGTGGTCATTTCCTTCCTCATACATTAATAACCCTGTCTTGCCTTTTTCCTGTTTCTTTTTCATCTTTCATTACAAAGTCCCAAACATTCAAAACTGTGCACATAATACGGGAGTGACCTATATTTTACATTCCACTAAAGATTACATCTGAGTTCAACCACTGAGCAGCTCCCACAGAAATTTGTCTAAGCACATTGGCTTAAAAAGGGCATGCATGCTCAGCAAAACCCCTCCCTGTATAAATAAAGGTCAAAAAAGCTGCCCTGGTGCTTTTGAATACTGACCAGGCATTTAAACAACAGAGTTACGAGTCACATCAGGTACAGCAGCAGGCGGCACCTGTAGTGTTTACACTGGGCCCTTTTAAATATTCTGTTTTCTATTTATCATAATCTCTACTTTTCCTCCAACCTGCTAACACCCTTTTCATGGAAATCTTGGCCTCTGAAGTTGATGGGCTGTAATAATTAATATCATACGCAATATATAATGGCCGTACTCCAGAGTGCTTGGTCTTGTTAGTGATGTCTGCAAGGAAGGCATGACTTGCACAGCTGGTTGGGGTGCAGACTGGCCCCACTGTCCTCACTGAACACACACTGCAGTGGTGTGTCATCAATAAGCACATCTGCTTCTCCACTGTATCTCCACTGCGTGTTAACTCTTGACCAGACTGTCTGTCATCCGTTCCAATAGTCATGGTCACACCCAACCAAAGGGAAGCGTATTCAAAGATTACAGCAAGCTGCTATCAGCTGCACTGTGATGTTTAGTGTGGGAGTGTGGTGATTAGCTGAACGCTGTGCACCATCATACCCCAGGCCAAGGTACACAGAAGATACACCACTATGCTCCTCTCCCCTTCCTGCATATCCATGTAAAACGTCCTGAAACCTCCCCAAGTATCACACACAGTTCCCACACACTGTCAACCACTGACATCACCCTCCAGACCACACATCCTTAACACAAATAAAGGCAGAGGCAGAGCCACCTATAGCAAACACCAATGTAGCCTGCAGCGTGTGCTCAGAATCATAATTCACAGGGTTACATTGCGTAGTAACAGACTAGAATAACATACTGTGCATAATTACTGGACTTAAGAAAGCAAATTTAGTTGTTGTGAGTTAGTTTTATGGTTTGTGTAGTTGCCAATATTTGCGCTATATTGTTTCAAGACTATTAAAAAAAGTAAGGCTGTCATGTGTCGTGCCAAGGTGAAATAAGAAAAGGAGATGCCAAACGTAATGTCTGTTCAGCAAACTTATTCTACAGTAATACTTTCTCTTGCATGGGATAGATTTACAATGCAAAGTCAGAGTAGCGCTTTGAAGAAAACGTGAAACAGCTGTGTGTGTGTTATTATATGCACACACCCTCCATTGTTATGATTGCATAACTGGTCCAGATGACAAAATACACATAAATCTCAGTGGTTCCACCATTTTTCTGTCTACCTATCTGTACTGTATAGAGAGTTAATGTTGTTTTTATCAGTGCCGGACCAAAACCATTATCCCACATCACACTTGATCGCCATGTGTGGTTGTTGATTTGAAAACTTGAGAGAGACACACAACTTGAGCTGGTTTGTTGACTCTAACTGAGTTGAACTTGAGGACATGTGGTTTAAATTTAACTCTATCCACTGAAATTTAACCTATCTAAGTGGGGCAGTCAAAGAGGCCGGAGCATAACATGATGCTTCATTGTAGAATTTCAATGAGGAAGATATAAGACTTACTGTGTCCGCGTTTGTATTTTTTGGCTCTTTTTTCCCATTCTCTCCAGCATGTAGAGTCAGGCGGAGACGTCTGATTCTCCTCTGAGAAATAAGAACAGACACAAGGCACATTTTATTCTCCATGCATTATATTATCATCAGAAAAGATTAAAGCGTTTGTACTGAAACTCACTGATACTCAAGCAGTGAAAAGTTCATGGTGGACAAATCTAACAGACCTCAACAGTCCACTACCATAGGTTTATTTACAGACAATGACAACAGCAGCAGACTGCAAACAAAGTTTATGTAAATGCTCTGAAACTGAACTAGCGATTCACATGTCCTGTATAATGGATGCTTTGTTCAGTAGTATCTGAAACTAAGTTGCCACCAAGCAAAAAAATTCTACTATTCTAGTGCAATATTTTGAATGTTCTTATTTTTAAGGCATGTTGTTAGAACAGACTGTATTTTCTTAGTGCAGTGGTTAGATTAAATGCTCAGTTTATGTTGATTTATTTCAATAGCAAGCTATGGGGATAACTGTAAATGCCAGTTTAGTCCAGTTTAGTCCTGTTTTATCACTGAGAACTGTTTAAATAAACATGACAGCCCTGCCTCCCGCGTACTCAGCTCTCATTACATGGTCTTGCAAATGAACACATTCTATGGCAAACATGACATTTCAGAAGATCAGTGAACAGAGGATGATTAGCTGGGATGTGCACATGCTGTGGAAATTTATCTAAACACATGCAGATAATACAGAAGTGGCCACAGCAACAGGGGACAAACAGAAGAGAGAGAAAAAAAACACTGGACTATGTGCAGAAAACACTGAGAGAGAGAGAGAGAGAGAGAGAGAGAGAGAGAGAGAGAGAGAGAGAGAGAGAGAGAGAGAGAGGGAGAGAGAGATAGAGAAAGAGAAAGAGATAGAGAGAAGGGGGGGGGGGGGGTCGGGGGGGGGACTGCTCCCTGGGACTTCGTACCTGGGACTCTGGAGAGTCTTCTGTGGTGGTGGTGCTGACTGTTCCCGCCGAACCGTAGCGAAGCATGTCTCCCCTTGTGTCCACTCCTCGGTTCTCTTCCTCTCCCTCTCTGGCCCTCCCACCCTTCCTCTCTCTCTCTCTCTTTCCTGAGTTCTGCTCAAACTCACAGAGCGACCATCTGCCCCCCTTTGCCCCGGCCAGGGAAGAGGAGGGAAATTCCACTTGTGTCGGTCCGGCGGTGGGAGTCCACACCAGGCCTGATATTCCCCCTCTGTCTGTGAAGGTGCAATCCAGTTCCTGCAGCAACAGAGACCTAACTATGTCATTGTCCAAGTCCAGCCAGACTGCTGCTAAATCCACCTGGCTGTCAGGCTTGTCAGTCAGTCGCTCAGCAACCACACTGCCTCTCTGTCTCTCTCTCTCTCTGTCTCTCTCTCTCTGTCTCTCTCACAGCCTGCCTTCCCATCAGACCTGTCGGGCCACATTTCACCTGCTCTGTGCCTCTCACTTGCCCTCAGAGCAAGGCTTTCACAGGGCGGGTCCTCTGACTTGGGCTGGGACAGGTGGAGCACTTCTTATCTGCAGGACTGGCTAATAGGAGGAGCTGCTACTCACAACGACAACACTTTAACACTTGCTTAATCCACAACACGGGGGTTTTGACTATATCTGTCTGTCATGGGTGTATATATACAAAGCCTTTTTAAGGGAAGATTTAAGGGAAAATTATCTATAACAGCATTTCTTTTCTGTATCACATAATATCAATATAATATTTACTGTGTTCGTGAACAATATAAACATAAATAAACATTTTAAAATTCATGTTTAGCTGCTACATGCTCTCTGTTCTTGTATCAACAGCTTGGTCAACCAATTTGAGAGTGAAAATGTCTTTCCAATGACTGTCTATTCCAATGAAATAAGTATAAATAAAGTCAGAAGCAGGACCAAGGTAGGGGAAAAGTAGTAAACGTGGTGCTTTACTTTAATAAATCCCACCTGTACAGTGACTCAATAGCAAGGTTAGGCCAAGCATCTGTTGGTTCTGTACCCGATGAATTATTTATAGTGTTGATAGTGGAGGGGAGTGAAAGGGAAGACAGCAAGGCAAAACATTATTTGTTAATGTTTTTATTACCTACTGCCGCATATGTCTTCCCAAACCAGCTTGGTTTTACATAATTTTAATGGGATTTGTTGAATTTGTCCTCATCTTTTTATATTGACCATAAAAACTCATTCTGTCAAACAAAAGACAGTCACACTCCCTTAAGTTGCACTGACAGCCAGATCACATTCCTAGTATGGATGGCCTGCAGTCACTCCCTTTTAATAGAAACTAGAAGCAGAACACAGGAATGGGGAATCAAGTTGAAGACTCAAGTTGCCTAGCAATACAGTGTGGAGAGTTTATTATTTCTCAACAGAGATCCATTGTAAGGTAACGTAAAGATAGTTAAGTTAATATGAAAAGAAATCCTCCGAACAATATGAGAGGTATTTCCACAAGGCTAGAAGGTTAATTAGTAACCAGACATCAAACAAATGGGGTTATTTACTTCTGCAATCAGTGAGTCAGCCACTCACTGGGCCTCCGTCCAAATCCAATGTCATGTGGAAATCCTCTGTCATAAACATGTCAGATTCAGTTCCCTTCCGCCCTGACTGTAGTCTCACTCTGGTTTATTTTTGTGAGAGGATCTTGATTTACCACTGACTTAATTCCACCAGGCCGGTCTTACAAGAATGACCAGATTTGCAAGGAGTAAATCTGACAGGACTAAAGGACTCTTTTACTCAACTCCTTACCAGCTACTCTGTGATATTTTAATTCATGGCAACAAACAAATGAGCAAAATGTGCAGTAGCTGCCAGATGAAGATTATGACTTTATTTTGTCTCAATATTAGGTTGTGTGTATTCTTTGTCGCTGCATGCAGGTTACAGTAAAGGTTTTTGATCCTCTCCTCTCTGTGGGAGTGCACAGTTGCTTAACTAGGCTTTTGCTGTTGTAACCAGCAACAATAGCTGTTGTCTGCCCAGCATCACTACACCTATGGAATCCTGTTTGTGTTTTGGCAATTACTTGACAGAGCAGTACTATTACCCCTGTTGACAGACAAATATTACAGAGCTCTCTCTGATGGACTGTCACCGTTTCACAATGATGCACTGTCGTCAGGAATCTCTGTGGCATCCGAAACAGCACAGCACACCAGTTTCACAGTTTAACGTGTGTGATGTGAAACCATGAAGGAGGTTGTTTTGATTCAAGGAGTTTGCATTTCTGAAGAGCTCCACATGTTCTTCACAGCTGATTACAGTTATGAAAACAAGCTTTGTAACTTTATCAGAATTAACTCAGCTAAGGCAAATATTCTGTTGATAGATGTGATGTTGAAAGAGTCAATATATACTACAGTAACTCCAAACATACAAGCCCTGAAAGCAGGTTTATCCTGCTGTACTTAACGCATTCATTGCCTAAGGCTTCCGCAGGGTTTTCAGTTTGGTGTGTCTGTAGAGAACCTGAGTAACTGTCATCTGTATTTCTTAAAACAATAACACAATAAACTTCATGGGTGTTGCTCTGAAATTAAGCTCTAAGAATGTCATCAGTGAATTCAGAGGAAACCTTGGACCAAAGTGTACTGTATAGCTTAGAAAAAACAGTAAAGTTATCTACCTATTCTGACATGCTACTCATGAAACCAGCCATATATTATAATCACTCACAAAAATCTTAGCTAACTTTTAATCATAAAGCTGGAAGTGTTTTGGGAGTTATGGCTGCTGGAGTGGGAGTCGGCCCACTCTCTCTCCCTCTGGGTCTATAGAGGCCTGATAGCCTGGCTGGGTGATGAAGGCCAGCTGCCAGGAGCCAAACCCCCACTTACAGTTCATCAACTGTTTACCACTTCATTATTAATGCTCATACACATAGAAAAGTAATGGGGCACATCAATAAGCATGGCTTTCCATCAGCAATGTCAACTTTTTACTCACCAAGAGTCTCAAATGTACAAATCCTCATTATTTCTCTGACCTCATACATGGACAAAATAATATGTAGATCTCCATTTTGTAAATATCTATTGTCACATCTATCTTCTATTACTTCTTGGCTTTTAAAATCGTAACCAGGGAACTTGAAAACACAATTTCCAGGCGTCAACAGGCGTCACATACTCATGACTTGTATTCAGTACCTACACCATCACTACAGCTGGGGGGCAGCACAGTATCACGCAACTGTTTCCATGCTCACAAGTTGCTTTTTTGTGTCCAGTTACATCAAACTGCCAGAGCTGAACCTGAAACTTGTATGTCTTCTACTGAGAACTGAGAAACAATGAGAGCTCTATGTGAAAAAAACAAGCTTTTGAATAGTCTAAATCTATAATTTTATCGCAGAAAACACCCACGTCCCTCCATGACAAACTTAATATTTTACATTCCATGTGTTAATGTTTCTCAGCTGTCTGCCCCCGTTTCCCACCAGTCACTCTGCATGAAGTCAGCCAAGCACATCAAGGAATTCGAGGAATGATCACCTTGTTAAGCGTACTCAACTATTCCTTCCCGGGCCCTGCAGCTCCTATTAGGTTGCTGCTTGGGTTGACAGAGAAAAGAGAGAGATAATACCTTCGCACTTAAAAGGTTGATTTGTTTGTTCGGCACAGAATGGCAACAAATGAAGGTCATGCCCTGAGAACAATAGGCAGCCAGCCTTGTTAGGAGGATAAGAAAGCTTCGTCTCTTCACCCCTTTTTCTGCTGTAGTCAGCTGTAAAGCCGCCTATAAAGAATGTCTTCATATGGGGCCTCTACTAGCCCCCCCACCCCCATCCCCATCCCCATCCCCAACCCCCGCCCAATAATTGTGTTCCCCCTCTCAACACCAGAGATCAATTCTTTTTTTTTACCCCAGGGATTGAAGGGGGCTCTGTGGTGTGAGGCGCTCCGGCCCAAACACAGGACGCATTATGCTTCGTATGTTTCAGTAGAAAAAAATACAGTCCCACTGAGCACGAAATTAAAGATGAAGAGCTGCTATTGACACAGCTGCTTTGATTTAAAAAAAAAACAAATGAGCAAAGTCAGTTTAGGGGCATCGCTAAGTGCAAAGACACCACACAGATCAACCCAGTCAAATACATCGAAACTCCTTTTTTCAATTCTTAAATGCTGTAAATCATAAAAGAAACGTATCAGTTGTCAGGATTTATTATTGACCAAGACAATAAGCGTATGAGATTAACTAAGAGTAATTTTTATTTTAGTCTCAGCAGGATGTTTAGTCTCAGAAACATACAAATGTGTACAGAGAGGTAGTGGCAGGAATTCTTGTGAATCCACTCTCCCTTCACAGGCATCAGACTCGGCCACCTTCAATAAAGAGCCAATAGAGAGTGCAAATCATCACAGTGTAGCGAAAAGATCGATTGTCAGTTCAGTTCCCTCATTCAATTAACTCGCACAGGAAAATTAGAGAAGGCACACAGATGCTCGTTACAGGTTCTGCGCGGCCTTATGCACACAGTGGCACATTTCAAATACACATATATGAGGTCAACAAAAAAGACTTATACCATGTTCAATATTAACACTGAAAAAAATAACCACAGATATATAACTAGCTTCTCAAATCATAACATGTCTCCAGTATAAAAATGTCTCCAGAGATGAAATGCTATTGCTTTATGCTGCTTTGTTCAACGCTGTAACTGCTAGGAGTTCGATTCAGAATCACAGACCAGTATATCAATAATCAACAGAAGTAGAAAATATATAGGAAGGTTAATTTGAGTATCTCCATATGATCACATGAAACACACACAGCCTTTTTCCAGTATATGCTTAATGAATACTGTCTATTAATATTAGGAGTCAAAAGCCTGGCAGAGTTCCAAGTTATTTCTCTGTAGATTACAATTTTGTGGACGAATGACTACTCAACAAATTATATAAAATGATATAAAAATGGATGTGTACAAAATCCCTCATACATAGTTCCCTAAAAGCCTCACTGAGCCAGGCTTTTGTATTTTCAACTGTGAATAAATAAAAACATTTTGGCTGAACCTGTTTAAGTCCTGGCACTCTGCACTTCATATCATCGGATTCGTCCTTCATTCATTACAAAAGTACAACATTATTGGAATGAATGATACAAAAATGAATATTCAAATAGTAATAGTTTCTATCATATATGATACTGTATGCAAATTTAACATATTTGATAAGCATAAAAAGTAGGAGTTAATAACTTCATATTGTTCGAATAGGCAGTATCGGTTATGTTTTGCTTTACAGTGCATTAAAGGGTGCGCTTTTAAGTTTACTAATGCTAAATTAATCATTGACAAGCATGTGTAATTCATTAATTAAGGGAAAATCCACTCAGAACAGGATTCACATACAGTGTATTATTCTATGATCTTGGATAGTTAAGACTTGATATGTGAACAAACCTAGAAAAAAAGTCAAGATTCTTTTCAGGATGTCGATTCTTTTCAGGTTTGATTAACAGGAAAAAGATTTGAACTCTGTTTTAGGGCAGATTTTCACTTTAAAAACACAAATAATATTTCTAATCACCTTGTCGAATATTCACACGGTTGTTACAGAGTAATATGCACGATCTTCCGAAAGCACATGGAACAAAATGTGTTCATTTCAGGAGGGATTTCCAGTCATTTGGTCCAACAGCCATGCGTATGAAGCAGCTTGATTCATGGCCTCAGTGTTCGTTTACAAAGTGAAGGTGGACATGATGTTGTCCTGACTCGAGGAGCGCTTGTACCCGGAGGACGAGCTGAAGTACGTCTCCCCGTCGGTACTGATGTCATCGTCGTCGTCGTCATCCAGATTGTTCAGCAGGGGAGCGGAGTTGGTCTTACGCCTTCAGTGAGAGACACAGAGACGATTAGAAAGAGGATACCCAGTGTGTTCGCATGTTATTCTCAAGCATTTTTCATTCTATTAAGGACGTCATATTCTAAAAAATGCGTTTACCTAATCTCACTTCGCAGAGCTTTGAGCTGGCTCTGGAGCTGCTCGTTGGCCTCCTGCTGCTCATCCAGGTCTCTCTGCAGCTTCTTCTTGCCGTGTTCCAGCCGGTCGATCTCCTCCTCAGCCTCGTCCATCTGCCTCTTCAGGGCCTTAAGACGCAGGTTCAACTTCCAGAGGAAAACGGCATGCAGTGGGTTAAAACGGTCGAAGATCAGCACAGTAAATACTTTCACTATGTGGTTGAAGGATGGATACCAGGGTCTGCTGTGCACCGCTTACCTGGTCCTTTTGGTCTTGCATTGAGTGATGTTCTTCATCAACCTGCATCACCATCTCTTTTACCTTCCTCTCCAGCCTGCGGTTCACCAGCTGCAGGTTGGCACGCTCCCTGCAACACATGCAGCATGATGGATCAGCACATGTAATGCAGCACATCATGCACAGAGAAGAGAGGCATTTAGCTACATGACGGGCCATTTACATATTAGCGCATACTGACTTGAACAAATCTCAGAACAACGCAAAGAATGTACAGTTGGTCTTATCCACTCCACTGAAACAAGGTTATGTTTAATAGGGTCAGACAGCTCCTGTAAATGAGTGAAGGATATAGCAGTCTCTATACCTATAGGTCTATATACCTTTAGTACACAACATAATTATGAGCTTTACAAAAGTGCCTCTCGCTCCTATATAGGCACAAACTTTGTAACCAAATACAAATAAAGTCATCCACACACCAAGAGAAAAAAATATGAAAAACAAGCAATTCTCTTTTCTCTTGGTGTGCCGACTACTTTACTTGTATTTTGTATCAGTTCTGTGTGTCAGTTCTATTGGTCACACGCACCCTACTCAGTCAGAGAGGAGGAGCCTGGCTGAGCACAATATTTAATTTGCCTGTTGAACTGTACCAACTTTGCAGCCTAAATCCTCCAGTCTCTAAGTGCTTGTCACTTTCATCTAAAACCTAGAAGTTGCTATTTGGCAGTGTAACCCAAACTAAGCAAAACTCTGAACTTTTCTATCAAGCTTCCCCCTAATGCTCTCCTCTTCCACCACCTCAACTCTAACCTCACCACACCTCAGCTCTCTTCCCCATCCAAACCATCGCCTCACCTTTCCTCTCCCTCCAGCCTCTCCTCCAGCTCCTGTACGCGGCTCTCCAGCTGGGCCACCAGGCCCTCTTTGTTGGACTTCTGGGAGCCCTCTAGATGGGACACTCTGCTCTTCAGGTCTTTGTTCTACAGAGGACACAAGTAACAAGTAAGATGCTTGACTGGAATCACAAATTTAGGGGCCCACCATAACAGTATATCAAAAGAGACATAAGAAATTGATGTGGGAATGGAGAAAATCGATTGAGAAAGAGGACAATGAAAAGAAAGAGACAGAGATGAATGAAATGAGTTGGGGCTTTGGTCTGAGTTTGGAGAGTACACTCTGTGTAGTTGTTTTCCTGCAGACAGGAGTGTGTGTACCTGTCTCTCCAGAGCCATCTTGTCACACTCCAGGTCCTGTCTGCTAGCCCTCTCCTGCAGGAGTTCATTCCTCATCTGCTCCACCTGTCAAGCAGAGCCCAGACACTGTCATCGCTACGGTCCGCACAGTCTGAGGACAATTATTATCAGACACTGCCTGGGTCTCACTTGAAACGGAGACCGCTGCAGCACTCAATGAGTCAAAATGCTCAGCAATAGAAGTTTCAGTGAAGACTGAAAAGTCCCTTTGGTGGGTTGGAGAATCTAGTTTGGTTGCATTCCACTTACAGCAGAAGTTTTCATCACCTCTCAGTGATATGGGTTAAAACTGAGGTGATAAATCAGCGACAGCAGTTGCTGAAAATATACTGTAGCTGTGGACTTTGAAACTGTGCAAAATGTAAATGTTAGCTTTTAGACTTGGCCAAACTTTTTTGAAAAAAAAAAGTGTTTTTTTTTTACAGTAGGTTGTGTGGGAATGTACAATATTAACATTTGCCAGGTGTCAACATATATCCAATCACTACATACTAAACTAGCTGGGACAGAACTGGCTGCATGAACATGATTGCTCAGTGACACTCGTGGCCTAGTTCAAAAGGAGGGAGTAACGCAGGAGGATGAAAACTAATCGATACAGCGGTGATGGTTCTTTCTTTGTGAGGGGAGCTTAGAATTGGTGATATTTTATGCCAATTAGTGGGTGACAGTGGGCTGCTCTGATGAACGATGGCCCCTATAACTGGTGCACCCAGCACAGTGCTTGAGGGAGCTGAATCAGCAGACTGGAACATACAGCGAAACTAATCTGCTTTGTGAGAGACGGCAGGAGAGGAGAGGGGAGATTACTCTCATTTAGACAGGAGAGGAGCACCTGGTGCCAGGAGAGACGCAGGTGTTCTTCCTGCTGCCTCTGCTGCTGCTGCACCCCCCCCCCCCCCCCCCCCCCCCCCACACACACACACACACACACACACACACACACACACACACACACACACACACCACTACCCCCGCCCCATCCAGACCCCATAGCCATACAGCCCCCCTCGCTTCCCCACAGACGTTAGCACACACACACACACACGCACACCACTCGCACTCAATCCACTCCACTCTGACTGCACAAAGCTCGAGTGTTGCCTTGACAACCGACCTCAGCCTCATGCTGAACCAATGCCACTTTGTCACAATGCCACTCTTTTCTCTCTGCCAGGAATTTTTTTTTTAAAAAGGAAAACCATTTAAGGAGATTTAAATACTCTACTCAACCACCCCTTTTAAGCCTCTCTTCATGTCGCTATTCACTTATCTAAAATTTTGGTCAGTACCTTTGAAATTGTGTCAGTTCCAGACTGTGGTGAACCCATGGCCTCGCCAAATCATATGGGCCTTGCTTCAGACCCCATATGTTACAGTTACATTAATAAAGAGTTGCAGAGGTACAGTGGTCAACCCTGTCAGATAATCACCACTGGACCATGTGTTACATAAGGTATATTATCTACATTAGCTAAAGAATATTTGGGCCTTAATAATAATTGTATTTACACCAATGTTATTTCCACCAGAAGAATCCAGAGCCAACATTCTCCTGCTATGATTAGCAACCAGCCTCAGACAAACAAACAAACAGCACTTCTGAAGGGAAATGTAGTTTATCTGCATCTTAGTTCACAATGCCTCCATCAGCAGCTTTATCAGCGAGGAAGGAAAACTGGAGCATTTGCTCGCGCAGGATATGAAAACTCAGATCAAGCACAAGAACTGGATTTGTTCTCAAGATGCAGTTACAGCACGTAATTTACAAGTGAACTCCACAACCTGAAAACTTGAGACATTTGGCAGCTTGCATATTTTGGCTCAGGCGGTGCATTAAGAAGGGTCTTTTGTGACTGATGCATGAAAATTGGATAGACGCTGTTACACCACGCTGGCAGGCCGCCAACCTGAATGATTATGCAAGATCATCTTACAACGCAATAACCCCTCCACTTTATCCAGACCAGAAATTAACTGGGAACTGTGGACTGCAGGAAAGAGAAAAACACCCGAGTGTGCACATATGCATCAACAAACACACAGAAAGCACTGATATAAGCCATCAACCTATGAATCATGTTAATCCAGGTTACTCTTGCAGGACTACATTTGAGATTTGAAATGGTTTTGTGTAGGTCCAGTATTCCTTCCCTTGAGAGATTAGTGGTTACAGTCGTGATGTTAAGGTGGAAGACAAAGTAACAGGAGATCAGTTTGGGTTGAGATGGAACAGAGACAGGACTGTGTGAGCATAATTGAACACTGACAGCGGGTCACTGAGACAGGTGAGCATTGAAAATGAGTATGTGTTGAGTGTGTGTGTGTGTTGTACCTGCTCTCTTCCTCGGTCTATCCTGTCCATCAGCTGGTCTCCACTCTGACGCTCCTCATCCAGGTCCAGCTCCAGCTGGGCCATCCTGTCCTGAACAACAGCAATCACATCCACAGTGTCAGTGGGGATGTTGCTATATGAATGGCTTTTTTCTATATATGCATATGCTAGGAGGCATCGCTTCAAGCTAAAAAGTTTGAGAACCACTGCATCATACTATGCTAAATGATTGTCATCAGGCCTTTTGCTATGATTTGACATCATATTTATCTGCTAGTAACTATGAAGTGTGTGAAATTACTGGGATACATATTATTGTTAATGAGAAGGGAGAAAGAGACGCATGCAAAACCTTTATCAGTGGCTTTACTTGACATCATACTGTACCTCCATGAGCTTCATGTGTCGGGATTTGTCATCTTTAGTGTGGGCGTTCGCCTCAGCCTCCAGCTCCAGATCGTAGAGCTTCTTCTCCAGACTCTTCTCCTGGAGCACAGCCTCGTCTCGCTCCCTCTTACACTGCCGCAGCTCCTCGTCCCGCTGTGACAGCTACAGGGAGGACAGGCACAACATCAAACAACATACAGTTAGTGCATCAACATAATTCAACACGTGGAAAATTACGGGACCATCATCGCTGATTATGACCAGCACATTCAAATTTACAGTATAATTGATCACTCTGTAATTTTACAGAAAACATTTTTTATGATATGATGATGAAATCCGGAGAAATCTGTCTGTCTCGTTCAAGGAGGCTTCAGCAGGCAGAATACTGTTGCTGTAAGTGGGGATTGAACCCAGACCCTCCTGTTGAAATATCAATCTCCTTAATCACTGCGTCACCCTGCTTCATATCAAAGTATTACTGTTGCAACAATGAGCATGAGCTTAGTAGCTGCTTAGGGAAATGAATATACAGTATGTTTCTCCTGGGTGACTAATGGAGCCAGCACACCTAGTGTTTCCCCCATGCTCTTTCAGCAGCAGTGCCCACCACAGCTGGAAAATTGCCCTCACTGCTTAATGCGAAGACAATGAGAATTCATCACCCGGCCTTATTTGTCACCCAGAACAAATATTTGGCCATTACAGTAGAATTGTTCCATATTTCATGACATAAATACTTAAATAAGACCTAATTTGAGCCACGGAACGAAAATTGAGCATACAAAGTGGACCTACTGCTGTCTGCCCAATGCATGCTGGGATAGCCTCCAGTTCCCCCCCCATCCCCCCCTCCCCCCCCCCTCCCCGTGACCCTAAATAGAAATAAGCGGCTATGGAAAATGAATGAACGACTTAATGTAGTAGACCTAGCGAGTGAAAATTGCTGTGACTTCTCTTTACAGCAGGTTTGCAGCCAAGGCTTATAATTTTGCTGAAGGTCTGCCAAGTCCAGCCGGGCGGAGACTGACGGGGCTTTGGAGAGCGACTGGAAAAGCGGCCTCACTAGACCCAGTTTGGAGCTGTGGGTTCATTAGAGGTTTCTCGGGAGAGGATGTGAAGTCAGCCAAGCCCAGCTTTCACAACAATGACATCACAACAGCGACTTCCTCCTCTTCCTGCCCACCAGCTGGACAAAGACACATCAGCATGGATGCAGACGGGACACAAAGGAACTACCTGGACACTGACCTTGGCCTTGCATGGGGAAATCTACTCACCAGTGCATGTACAATCGAAAGCCCATATCGGTGAACAATGAGGCTGAGTAACATCCATACCAGACAAACAAAACTAAGAGGGGGATATTCATTCGTTTTCATGTACTCTATAATGTTTTTTCCCTTTCAGAGAGAATTGCTAGATAGAAGTACAACATCACATGCTTATATATGTATATTTGAGCTATATATATGAATGGAAATATAATCTTTAATAGTGTTTATTAAATGGAAAGCGCACTTTGGAGAATTAAACGAGCGAGTTGATATTCCTCTTTCTCTACATTACCATATCCAACTTCAACCCGCGCTACTTTGAACTAAACTAACACAGTCACCCTCAGGTTCAAATTTGCCACACGCAGCTCCGGAAGAGACAGCCGAATGTCCCTGCTACAAAAAAAAGAGGAAGGATCATATCACAACACCTGTTCTGCTCACCACACCTTATTAATGGGATATTAATTCTTTTCAGTTTTCAGGGACTGGAATTGGCAAGAAAGGACACTGAAACTGGATAGTATACTATATCTCATACTTCATCTGATACTGATTCTATCACTGACACGCTCTCAGAAAACTGCAGATGTGTCCTAACCCAGCAGGACATCTAAAACCAGTGTTCTTCTATGAATTACTGTGTTCTTCTATGTATTATTATCTCCATTATGCTTTTGTCACCTTGCACTATGCCTTGATCTTGTTTATGTCTGTGCTTCTACATGGGTTCCAACCCCCTGCAGGTAGAACCGAAGGCTTTCCCTTTCAGTTCTTTGTTTTTGTAAAATATTATATCCAATGTTGTCCTCGGGCAATTCTATTTGCAAAACCTCAAAAAGGTATTTGCCTGTCTCTAGGTGGCCATTGTAAATATGTTCTCAATTGCCCTTCCCAGTTAAATAAATATTAGATAAATAAATAAAATAATATAAAATAAAATATAAAGGCCAAATAAGCCACACCTTTCCCAACACAAATTATTCACATTTGGCTATTCCTACGCTGAACAAAAACATTCCCAACATTCCAAAGTGCTGACAAGGTTAAACTTCTCAAACGCAAACAAAGAAAAGTGGCCAGCGGTTTTGCTGTTATGGTATTAATTATATGGTGCGAGTTGGCCAAGGTCACCCCGGGATTATAAAGAGATTCATCACAATTCCCTTTATATTCCAACGTCGAGTGTAAACAAAATGAACTCACAAGTTTCATAAGGAACAGAGAGAATTTTACTCCTATTTTCTCTGGCTTGACTTGGCTCAAATACTTAACTCTAATTGCACCTCCACTGACCTCCGCTGAATCTCCTTTAAACCCTCAACCTCAGCATTTAGCAGCCTCTATTTATTTGACCGGACCAGTTTGCGCCTGGAACGGGCAGCGGGGGGCAGAAATTCCAAAGTCATGACATCAGTGTGTGAAAGGAGAGGATGATGTTGGCGGGAGGTGTCACACTGCGTTGAGTCAGAACAAAGGCTCATCATCTGTTGTTCTGCATGGGAGTGCTCGGTTGGCCCGACTGCTGACAGCCGTGCTTTGGCCACTTTAACCACGTGAGCTGTGTGAGTATTTGAATCTGCCTCTTGTCTCTCTGTAAAAGCCCATGACGCTGTATGAGACCGACGCAGCCTACCTCTTCCTGCAGGGTCTTAGCTGCCAGACGAGACTTCTCCAGCTCTTGTCCCCGCTCTTTCAGCTGCCTGTGCAGGTCTGCCAGCTCCCGACGGTTCTTCTCCTTGTAAATATCGATCTGCTCCTGCAGCTCCTGGGTGGACGACTGAGATGCCTCCACAATATCATTCATCTGCAGGGAGAGCGAGAGAGAGTCAAGGCCAAAGAAAGAGGGAAATATGAGGACATTTAATAGAGCTACAATGAGGACAATGTGGCTCAGGAGGCTACCGACTGAAATGCAAACAAAGTATGGGATATAAGTAAATATAGAAATGTAGAGTAAGTGTAGAATAGACTCCAGTAGACTCACCTCCCTCTGAAGTTTCTCCACTGTACGGTCCAGCAACCTCCTCTCATCCTCAATCTCATTCTTGGTGTTCTTGAACTGCTCCTTCTGAATCTTCTCCTCCTGTAACCTTTCCTCCAGCTCCCTGTGTTCACTGCTCAGTTTGGTCAAGTTCCTCTATAGAGGGTCACAGTATCAAAGATGTCAGGTCTACCAATCAAAGCTCTTTGAACTGTGCTTAGGATATACATTTTCTCAAGTTTCTCCACACACGTCAAGATGTTGTTAATCTCACCTGTACATCCTCTAACCGGACGGTCAAAGCACGGTTGGCACGGGACATCTCCTCTTCTTGCTCCTTGATTTCAGCCAAAGACTCTTCCACCTGCTTCTTCTCTCTCTGTGAGCGCACATTACGTTATATAAGACTTGTATAATAAAATTGTAAAATATGTAATGGCGATGTGGAAACTTTACCAGGCACATTTTAAAAACAGCACAGCATCAGTTGCAGTCCTGCCTCACCTCCAGTCTGCTGACTCTGTCCCCCAGCCTGCTCTCCTGCAGCTTGGCCTCATCAATGATCCGGTTGAGTTTAGCCACCTCATTCTCCAGCTCCTGTGCCCGCCTGCGCAGTCGCTCGGCCTCCTGGGTCAGACGTCCTGCTTGGCCCTCCACCGCACCCTTGGCTGCCTCCACTTCAGCCTTCTGGCGGGTCACTGCTGCACTGCTCTGGAGACGAGAACAGGACACAAAGCTTCAGCACAAAGGAAGCAGGAGTCTGTGACACTTGGGCAAAAAGTGGAACAATATCGCATGATGGAACATTTGAGACTCCCTCAAATGTCTGAGCACTAGAAATGACTTCTTGTTGCATCAGTTTCTCACAGCTTTTCTTGCTGTGGAGATGCAGAATATCAGTGTCTTTTTTCACACTTCATAAGGAACTCGCACAAATCCAGGACGATAAATCCGAGCTTTCATTAGCCACTGCTGATATACAGTGGCTACCCACACACAAAGTCAGCATGCCACTTGCAATAGGCTGCAGAGACAGAGCTAAAGAACCTGTGAATCCTCAATATCCAACATCTCCACCCAACACGTCTAGAGGGTTGCTGGGAGAAGGGCTTTTAAATGTGTTTACGTGACCACTGCCTGTCCCCAAATATGAAGAACTTGAATAATATCCCAGTGTTGGCCAGTGTTAGTGGTGCGGTCGCTTTGTCTGGACTTGGGTGCAGTGGCAGAGAGAGTGAGGGAGAGCGAGAGAGAGAGAGAGAGAGAGAGAGAGAGAGAGAGAGAGAGAGAGAGAGAGCGAGAGAGAGAGACAGACAATGAACTGTCAATTCAGTTCATAGCTATGAACAGAATTGCAAAATTTAACTGAGCTAGTAATGTTACTGAACTGCTTTTGATTATACTATTGTTGATATGATTGTTGATATTCGTTAGATTACTGTTTATTCATTATTAGTCAATGTTGCAATCTTACCCCATTTGAAATACTGTACTAGAGAGAGACAGAGAGAGAGAGAGAGAGAGAGAGAGAGAGAGAGAGAGAGAGAGAGAGAGAGAGAGAGAGAGAGAGAGAGAGAGAGAGAGAGACAGAGGAGAGAGAGAGAGAGAGACAGACACACAACTGACAACAACCACAGTACTCAATCCATACAATAGATGACAGGTTTCAGTTGTGATGACACCCATCCAGCAAGCGACGGCTTTGTCAGACAGCAGACTTGCAACATGTTTGCTCGGAAACAAGAATATCTAGAAAAGAGGAGGAATGCTAGACGACAGGTTTGGCAGTTTCCCGTGTATTCGAGCACAGTGGGGAATGCCCGCGCTTTTACACCCACGGAGACGGAACCGCAATCTGTGACACCTACAGTACACCAACGTACACTCCAGTGCCTAACAACACAGCTGAAACTTGTGATGCACAGATGAAAACTTTTCAGGTTTTCAGGTGCTGATGGAGCAGATTAACACACAAAAGGTTCAGTGGCCGTCTTCCTGGACAGGCAGGATGCTCGTTATCACTCATCACACACAGCCGTGACATGTGAGCAAGCATGCATGAGCGCACAAAAGAATAAAAGCACGCACACACACACACACACCCTCCTGCCTTTACAAACCGCCCTGTCTTTCATCCATATACAGTACTACTAACTTACTGTACCCACTTAAGTCTGACTCATTCAACAGAAAAACCAGTTACTAGTTGTGATGACACACTATATGGTAGCACAGAAAAACGTGTCATCATTACAAACAGTGGCACTAAACAACTGCTTTGTTATTTTCATGCAGTGTAGTTTTAGATTTCTGCAAATAAAATCCTTACAGTAGACATCCGACTGGTAAAATATAAATAATTATCAGCAGGAAGGAGAAATAAGAAACTATATCAATAGTAAGCCGCAACCAGAGGCTTGTAGCAGCCATGGTTTTTCCTCACAGTTCATTTGACAATGATATACTCAGAGAAAACCCTTCATGGGTTACCTTTAAACAGCATGAGAAATACCAGACAGCTAACGTCATGGAACAACAGTTATCACACCTGATATTAGCAGTCACGAGTCTTTATCTACAGCAGTCACAAGCCTGAGTGAATGTGTTTCTGTTCATTCCTCAGCATTCAGTGTCACTGGGCATTATAGTTTTGAATGTGGTAACTCATTGACAAACATTTTTTTTAGTTCCTGCTGGAAGCCAAAGCTATTACTCTTCACCTCTTAATATAAACCACCCCCCTTTCTCTTGTGACTGAGATGAAAGGATGAAAGGTATTTGTTGGTCAGCTAATGTTGTTGTCAGTGTGTGTGAATGGAGGCAGACAGCACTGCAAGTCACCTGCTGTAGCAGAGAGGTGACAGGTGCCACCCGCCTCCGCACTGGCAGGCCAGTCGGACCGGTTTCCCTCGACATCACACTGCCACCCTCATCTCTGCCTGCCTGGGTCATTTGGTGTGGCCACAGCAGTGAGGAGGCTCGTAACAAACAGCTTCACAGAGGCCAACTAATGAATACAGAGTTCACACTCGAACGACGCAGCTCCACCTCTGAGGATCAGCTAACCAAATGAGAAAACATCTTTGTAAACTGATGCAATTCTTACAATGTTTAGCAAACGTGTAAATACAAAATGAAGTGAGAATTCCTGCTGCATTTGAAGGAACTTCTGTTATCCATGGTGGTTATTATACGGTTTATACTGTGATTGTGTTGAGGGTGGAAGGCTATAGAAAAAGGGGTTGGGGGACTGGGGGGACTCGGGGTACTGAGGGGGTAGACATAACTTTCACAACAATAATAAAGCACTGACTCTGTGAGTTTTCAGCATTCCCTTTTCACACATAACAAGTTCAGCCCTCACCCTTCTCCGACTGTCCCACTTCCCACACTGGGTCAGATGGGTAAAAAGGGATGGGGTGACATGGCCTTGGCCTTTTCTGATAGAGTGCTTCTAACAAACTTGGCTGATGATTTTGTTTTGATTAATGCCAGAAATGTTTTCCACTAATACATCCATGGCAGTTGTTTAAGCAGTGGTTGTTGATTAATGCAGCATTTTACTGAAGTTGGTTTTCAGATTCTGTAATAAAGTTATACAAATAAAATTATCCTGCAAAATAATCTTGCACTGTATAACAAACATTTGTAAACATCAGCTGCAACATTAGAATAATAAATAATGTTGTTTTATTAACAATTAATGTCAGATGAAAACTAAGTGCACTGAGCCAACTGTTGTTCTATAAATCATTTCTTAACTATTTATTAGGCTTAAATAACTTTATGTTTTGACTATTCGCCATTAAAAGAAGCTAATCACTTATTAAAACAGTTGAAAATACTATTGTTAAAGATTAGCTAACAATTACGGAACGATTAGTACTCACAAAACAATCATTAGTTTAGCTATTAGATAATGACTTGTTTGCTTAATATCTACTACTATTCACTATCACCTCTTATCATGAAATGTATTAAATAAAAATTTAACAAAGACACTGTCGAAACAAGTTGGCCTCAATGTATCAATACAATACCATAGGAGAAAATATGGCATTATCACACCCAATTGATTTTTCCCCTGACCTAACTGAGGGTTTGACTCGGGATTTCTTGTGTACTCTCAAACTGTTTGTCTAAAGTTGGACATTAACTAACATTGTGCAGCCTTAAAGAGCGGCACACATGCTGTAGTGACGTGTGTGTGTCCCAGGTTGAGTGCTGCGGTCAAACCTCAGCGCTCTCAGTTATTCTAGGTCACTGGGGATACGGACCGCCTTCCAAATCAGCTTTGACACTTCCAGCATAAACAATGGAGTTGATGATCCAAAAGTAAATACCACTGCAAGAAACCTCCAAAAGTGATCCACAACCCAGCAGAGTATCAGTGGTTTTACTGTACGTGTTCACATGTACGAGTACAGACTATCCTCTCTACATGAATAAAGATTAATCCCACTCTAAATCTATCAGGCATAACAAGTTTTGATTTAAAAACACCATAAACAACTGCCGATATACAGACTGCCATGTAAACACTTGAGCTATAGATAACCGAGTGCAACCATAACTCTAAAGAAAGCTATGGGAAGGGAAAGCGATAACACATTTTGACGAACTGAACACTTGATTTTGTCTTTAGCAGCCCACAAGTTATCACAGGTGCTACATGTAGCATTTTTAAATATCAAGATATCATTGTCAGATTAATTGGGATACCAGTGGTATTGTCAGTGTTAGTATTTAAGACGACATTTCCCATAAACCATTGCTTCCTGTCTCAAAGAGGATGTTGCTACTTGTCCCACCTCCCCCTCACTGTCGTCGCTCCGCATGTCTTTGTTTTCTCTTTGGCTTTACTGAAGAGGATAAACATGTTGGAAGTGATTTTTCCATCAATCTTTCACTCGTTCCACCATCTGCCATTATGAGAATGTTTTGTGCCATAAAGCAATGTCCCTATGTGCCATAAAGCAATTCAGCATATTTCCAGCAAAATCTGACAGAGAGTGGCACACAATATAAAATGCAGTGTAGAGACCAGTAGAAGCTGTTCATCTTCCTGGCGACCGTTTGTTTACGGTAATTATACTAAAGTCTCAAAATTAATGTGACGGTAATTTATTGATGTAAAAATGCCACATATAGCATAACAGATTCCCTGCAATGCTTCATTCACTGTACTCTGTAATATAATTTAATATCAAATTGGCAAAGTAAAGCCTTTTCTTTGAATGCAGCCACCAGAAGGCGACAAGACGACTCTCCCGCAAGTTTGCCGTTTACCATTTATATCACAATCAAACACAACAGTAATCATACCAAACCAAAAGCATTGCACAGTTCTACTGGTTACATAAAATGGCATCGGTTGATGCGTCAAACATATTTTTTAGCTCCAGTACTCAGTTTCACTGCAACAATCACTGACAAAATGATCGTGGTGTACTGAGCCCAAACCAGGACACACAGAAAGACAGGATTTCCCTCTGCAGCAGCTGCAAAAACATGCTAACTGTGATTCACTCACACAGACTGGCCAGCAGCCACACTGACCAATGAACAAACAATTGGCCAATAACAAATACATGTTATTACAAACTACCTTTACGACTTGCTTTGTAAAAATGCTACAATATGTGAAGCGAGGCATCATAAGCTTTGTAAGTTGTAAACTGCGTCCATACAGAGAGCAAAAGGGCGGCGAGTGTTGCAGACAGGTATTCTTGTGTTCAGTAGGCCAGTGAGCTACTGTTGTGTCCATTTGGGAGGCGGGACGTAAAATAAAGTCACCTATCCCAAGTTAAAGGTTTCTGACAGCCAAAGTGATGTAGCCGAACTGTATCAGGGTGCTGATTTTGATCCATGTACCTTTGTTTTGGAGGCTAGAACACAGAATACAGGGAGGCAGGGCTAGATACCGAATCACTGCTTAATAAAGACGGCATAAAACTAGCCAAGGTCATGCAGAGTACAGGTCATTTCCTGCATGGTATCACGTTATCAGTACCTGACACTCATATCAGGAAAAGAAATACCACAAGTGTTCACAAGCTCTTCTCTGGCAATGAAGAAGCCTTGATTTGTTTTGCCAGCATGAAGGTATGTGTTACAAATACAATAGCTTCCCTCATTAAAAAAAAAAGCACACAGACCTAAGGTGGACTGGAACAGAAGGCCTGCCGTGGACTGAAAGGACGGCTTGAGGTAGAAATTAAAACGTGATAGCTGAGAAGCACTGGCCTCTCTCTAGTCACAAGAAGAGGCCAGTAATCAAATCTTGTCTTGTCCTTACAGAAATGAAAAGAGAAACCTCATTTAAAAGGAGGCTCTATGCTTAGCCAAACTGCAGGTTTGCAGGGGCGTTTGGGTTTAACAGGGAAATGAATAGACCAGTTGAGTGAGAAAGCAATCATACAAAAGCTCTGAGGGACACTGGTCTTTTTCTGATTTAAAAAATTAAATCAGAGCATTAAAAGGAGAACTGTTTCCTAAAAATCACCTTTTGCAGCTGGACAGATCCTGGTCAAATTGGCACCCGCTGGCAGCAGATATTCCAAATGTATCTGATTTCAGGGAAACTTGAGAGAATGTGCTGTTGACACTTTAAACTATTTGCTGACAACTACTGCCAGCTACAATCAGCATATCAAGACAAGGTTGGTCTGAAGATATGAAAATACTATCTACACTATGTGCCTGCAGAGTTCACTGTCTGTTCCTACAAAAAAATGTTGCCATGTAGGATGTATTTCATCACAGTGCAACTAGCTTGCAAGATTAGCAAAACAGCACATTCATCAGTTCAAGTGCACAGACTAACATATCTGAAGTTATCTAGGGTATTTTTTTTTGTAAAACATTTGGCAAAACAGATCTCTGTATAAACAAATAAGTTTCTATAATGATGTACTGCTGGATCATGCAATGTGAAGATAGAAAGTATGATGTAAGGCACAGTGATAAAGGTACCAGTTCTTAAAAACCTTACAGTAAGTATGGAGCATTGTCGCAAAAGACAGAAAGAAAAGAAAGTCGGGCCGGATTCAGACCTTGACTTAAGCACCTCACAGTGGAGCTTACTGCTTAATTTATACATGCACATATGCACTTATAATATTTGAACAGTAACAATGGTTGAAGAGCCGCACCAAGGGCCGCAGTCGCCATAGACACTTTGATTGGCTTGCCAGAGGCGGTTCTGATGTTGATAAATATGTAATCAAGGTGTGTCACATTACAATACACAGATTCTGATTCTGTGTCAAGTCCATTGATATGCACCCATCCTTATGCAGCCAAAACCCTTCAATATGTCTAGTGCTCTAAACATGTGCTGACGTAAAACACCAAATCTGAATACTAAGAAAAACCAAAGACATCAAATGTCATATGAATTGTCGAGTCACAAACCTTGAAGCAATAACAAGTAACATTAAAAGTAAATAAATGTTCAAAAAATAATCAGAATCTCAGTCCACTAAATCCTTCATTGAATGGTTGAAATATGATTTTATTCACAAAGTGTTTCTTCCCTCGCCTTATTCCCACACTCATACACACACTGATGCAGGCATATGCCGCTTCATCTCACACATAAGCTGGTTGAATTTTTAAGGGATCATCAAAAAAGACGGCCCTACCAGGGAGCGTTGTCAGTGCCAAGCTATCACTGAAACATGCTGAGTTTAACAGACCCCCCGCTGCACCCAGTGTTAGTACATGGACAAGGCTTGGACCACTGAGCTGCGCTGTTTTTTGAGCCAGATTTTCATATTGTAGGCTTTCCAAACATTATCGGTGCCACTGACTGTGTGCATTTGACCAGCAGGGCGCACAAGAATAGATTTCTAGGAATAGGAAAAGACGTGAACATTCAGCTGGTATGTGATGCAGACGTAGCTCAAAGTTTTAATGCAACTGGAGAGTGGCTTGTTAGTGAGTTGAGCAGAAAGCAGAAAAAATTCTTTCAGAGATTTCCTGAGTAAAGCCCAAATCATTTCAGATTTTGTACAGTAGGCCTATGTTTCAATCATGCACCACCGTCCTTACCAACACTGAATCAAAGGTGCAGGATATTTAAAAGTAATGCCTCAGCAGAAAGACAAAAGAAAGCAGAAAAGTCCATGGTCCAGTTTTCCACCATACTGATGGGAAGGTCAAAGAAGAAAAGAAAGAAGAAGAAGCCAAGTTTTTGAATAAATCTGTGTGCAAGGGAAAGCATGCCCCAAATCCACACCCCAAAATAGTCCAAGTCCAAATATTAACGGTGCAGATTTCAATCCACACTTTATGTCTGAATCAGGCCCATACTGAGGTACTATACCAGTATTGGCACTCAGTGCAACACCACAGTTGACATAATGCCAAATGGGCAATTACAAAATCAAAATTCCATTCAAAATGTTGGTAGCTGCGGGAATTGAGGCCAGAGCTTTTCATTTGTGCGAATGCCAGATTCTGGTAGGTCGTTGCTTCATGGTCAGGCGGGACGGAAAAAAGGCAGACCACCAAACCATGAAAGTCAATAAGACATCAATCACCAGTCGAATTTGTAGCAGAAAAAACACCTACAGCTTAGTGCAACCTAAAATGAAAACATACGGATTCCCAAAAGGTCAAGACTGCCCTGTAAAAGCATTGCTTGATGAATGCAATGCAAGCTTTTTGCCACTAGCCTCAAATCTTCTGGGTCATCTCAATATTTCACTGCTCTCCTTGGTGTATTTGTCTTGACTCTGAGGTCCTGCAAGCTGTTTTGGGAGTACAGTAGGTTCCCACCACATCAGCCCCAACAGGCAGCGAAGCAAAGGACCAATAAACACAAATATCCAGGCCACTGCCTGGTTTCACACAGACTTGACCCTCATATAGTGGCGGAGCAACATTCTCTCTCTGACACCAACAACATGAACAGTTACCACAATGGCGCAATGGGCTACTGGGATTTTAGTCTCCGTTTTGTAGAGTGCTTAACGTTATCAATCTAAGAAGTCTTGAGAAAAGTCATTTGAAGCCCAGGAAGACAAATTATTCCAACAAGGATAAACGTGTTTTCATTCATACCGAGGCTCAGTCCTTGCCATCTCTCTCAAGATCCAGAAACTCTCCCCATCATTTCCTTCCTCACTCACTGCCTTCCTGCTCTTCCTTCCAGTCGCCCGCTAAATCAGCACCTTACAGCTATGCTGGGAATACAGTGCTATCATCAAACACACAGACTCCTGTGGGAGTCTTTACTTTCAAAACAAGCCTAAGGGGAACTGCTCTCTGGGCAACACGAGTTTGATGATCAGACAGTGAGACTTCAGTTCACAGAGAAAATAGACTGGCAGAGATTACTCAAGAGGCGAGCTGGGATATGGCACAGGCCAGAAAATGAGCTGTATTTAGGTAAATGGGAGATCACTATGGAGTCTTGGGTGTGGAATATATGGAGGTAGGAAATGAAAACATATTTGGGACTGAGGTTATGATAGCATGTGTGCTACAAGGTGTGGCTCGGGGCTCCGGGTGAAACATAACAGAGCTGGAAATGGTGTGATAAAGACTAGGCTCTGAGTTTAGGGTTAGGCAGGACAGCTATGGCTGAGCCCTATTAAAGCATCTGACATTGAGAATCAGGAATGCCACAGAGATGGAGATGCAACAGCAGCAGCCTGAAGAGGCATTAAAGAAAAGATGGTAGCCCCGCCCACAGCTCAGAGCTGGTGCACTGTAACAGAGCTGGAGCAGAGCGTCAGTTGGGTGCACATTCTCCACACTGACCCTCACATTCCTGGAGACAAACCCTTCTCTCTCTACTCACTGCACCTCGTCTTTGCACATTTTTTGCATTCCAACATATCACATTGGTGTGAAAGATCCAATCCACTAGCAAATTTACAAACGTTTTTGTTACAGAATGTGAAGAATTCAGTCGGGTACTGTTTGTTAAAGTGAGAAAATGCAGGATATGTTCTTGAGAAAACACACTCAAGGTTTTTCAACTTTGATTCCACACATCTCATCTCAATAAAAACACAATACACCCTTCAACTGAAGACACAAAACAGGCCCCCCGCTCTTTTCAGAGGGATGGCCACGCATCCCCTTTTCACGGCATACTGACCCACTTATTCAGCATATCCCAACCCCCGCTGCTATTATTGTGTGAAACAAACTCATCATTCATCATCTACTGCGGTCCACAATTACCCCGACTCTTTCAGAGCGCAGAAAGAGGGGGAACGCAACACAACTCAGGAACGACAGCTCATTAGATTAGTGATGGCTTGCCACTGCAATTAACTAGCATACAGAGCAATTTAGTGCTCCAGTTTCCAGCATTCTTCTCTGCATGGGCCCTTCTGATCGCTGCTAATGTCAGGGCCACACAAAGGGGGAGGCAGCACTTCAGTTGGAGACAGGGCAGATTAATAAAAAGATGCATAGTTTGCACTGGCTCTCTTTTTCTCTTTCTCTCTGACACCCGCTGAAAGTAGTAGTGTATGTGAAATCTTAAGCAGTATTTCCTTTTAATGTCAGGTTTTCTCAAAATCTGTAGTTCAGGTTATCGGCCACTTTACATGCCGCCGACTTTTTGGACCTAAAAAAAAAGGTATTTGTGCTACATTGCACAACAAAATGTCTTAATTACTCTGAAAATAATATTAGAACATTTACTATTAGATGCCATTAATTAATTGTACATGTTTTTACATACTTTATGCATGCTTTTTTACGCATTCTGCAATTTTCAAATCACCATAAAACACTTTAAAGTATGCCTAAAAATATTTTGCTACAGCTGTTACGTCTCACTTTCTAACACTGGAGAAAGCCAACACTGGTGTCTCTTTTATATGCTGACTTATCTGTTGCACATTACAGACCCTTTTAAAAAACAGTAAACAAATACATGACAAACACAACACACATCTAAAAACACATAAGCTGACACCGGTGTTTCATATTGTCACTTTTTGGGGGGATGATTTGTTTTTTGACTGGCACATATTAAGAGGGTAAAGCCCTGAAAGTGTGACTGTGAGGATGGAAAACTCTTGTCTTCTGATTGAACATTCATAGGAGGCATAAAGAAAAGGCCCAAAATAGTGAGAAGTCTATTATATCCTTCAAAGAGAAACAAACAATGGCTTCATCTGGCAACATGTTTACAAAGCATTGAGGATAAACCCCAGATGACATGCTCCCTCGGGGGAGCGGTACCTCTGTTCTACCAGAGGAAATGTTCTCAGACTCTTGATGCAGAGCGCTGTGCGGCGGGCGGCGGCGGACCCCCGCCAGGCCGCAGGAAGCCCAGGACAAGGACAACTTCCACTCTTTGACACAAACAGGACACACGTGAGCCAACCCACTCAAAACAATGTCTCTTCAGTCCTTTCTCTCCGTGCACCATCCCTCGCCTCATCTTAACCTCACGCCCCACCCCCACCCACCAACTGCATTTTGGCTGTCCCAAAGTCTAGATTACAGACAAAAGTTGTTGATGTGTAGTATTGAGTCCCTAAAATTTGGAACAACTTTTCTGAGGAAATACAATTGGCAAACCTCTACATTTCTATAGAAAACAAATTTTTATCAACTCGCTTTTCATTAATGCTCTCATTATGCTACAGAAGTAATGATGATTTGTTTGGTGGGAGTCCCATGAGATTTCTACATTTTGCTGCGTAGGCCTTTACAAGTCAGGATTATTAGCAATCCTTTTCATTTGAATGTGATGCTGCACTTGCTGAGAGGACGTTAGAGCCTTTAGTGTTGCAACTTGTATGTATTCTTATTACAACACCCACACACCCACACACACACACACACACACACACACACACACACAGACACACACACAGGGATAGAGAGAGAGAAACAGTAATGCTTCTTTTATTATTGCTTATTGTTAATATGGTTAATATGGTCGTTTTGTTCCTTTCATTTTATAGCGCTTTGTAACTTTATAAGTGCTTTACGTATATTCATGGTAGTATTTCCTTCTTTCTTCACAGCCTGCCACTATAAATTAACTTTTCAATAGTAATCTTAAAAGTTAGGCAACTCAAAAGAATCTCATACACAGATAGATTACTCATTGCCCAAAAAAATATATATTTAGGGGATAAAACTTTGTTTTTCCAGTAAAATCCTCCTCTCTAAAGAAACAGGCTTAGATAAGCAACACCTCCACACTTGACTGGGTAAACAGAATCCAATGTGTTCCCATGAAAAGTGATGACAAGATATAGTCTTTTGTTTCCTTTTTATCCGTTTGTCCAGTTGGCTCAGTTTAACTGTCTGAACTCAAGCTGACCTTAATTTCCACTTAGGTGGCTTTAAAGAAAGGAAAAACAATTTAATCTGTATTGTAGATGATTGTTGTTTATATTCTGTATCTGTTGATTGTCATAGCAGGTCTGTGTTCAGCAAAATATTCAAATCTTAACAAACAATTTTGTTAGGGCAGTTACATCACCATTAAAAACTGGAATGTTTTAAGCTCCTTATTATCTACGTTCCCATGCTACCAAGCATGACCGATCCCACTGCAACTGGAAACCATGGAATCTCTGAGTTACAGTATAACTGAGCGCTGTAGATATACAGTACATCAGCAAAACCGTGCTATGCTTATCACATGATCAAATGTATACCTGCACAGGTATAGCTGGAATTTAAAAGGGTTAACAAAAATGTGGGAGGAACCTTAAAGAGCACAGAAATAGTCAACTGTTAACTTGTTTTTCAGCACGCACCCTGGGTTATGGTGGTAACAATGGGAGCAATCACATGTGGTGAGAAAAGTATCACACTGAAGGACAGGGGAGTGAAGCAACACGCAATATGGATGTAGAAGAGAAGATTTTGATTCTTGAGCTGTGGTCATAATTCAGCCAAACCTCACTAAGTTAGAAGATAAGAGTCAAAAATGTTGCTGTTGTTGACTCTTCCTGGCACTCTGATATTGGAAATTCGCCTGGGACAGTAAATTGTCTGTTGAAATCTTGCAATCTTACATTTGTACCATACGCAAGAGAGATTGCCAAAGAAACAACCATTCTTTCCTTCCTTTCCTCCTCCTGCACATCCTTTCCACAGAAATACACAGATAATTCTCAACTAATTCAAAGGGACAAGCTTTCGAATAGCTTTTGAGCGCTTTTCTTATTCTGGATACATCGTGCCTATTGTATCTGTTACTAAGACTAGGTGATCTCCTGTTGCAGAGCTGTGAAGCTTGCGGAAAGGTGTAAATAATGTCACTTCAAAGCAGCCCCTAACCTCTGCTGCCAAACATATGGCACCACTTTCAATGCAAAACAAACACCGTTCCAGTTCCCCTGATGCAATACTTATCTCTACACCGCCTCTCTGACAGGGTGTGTTACTGGAATGGGGGAGGAAATGAGGAGGAGGGAATGCAGGGAGTGCAAAACTGGAGGAGTGTGTGTATGTGTGTGTGTGTGTGTGGGGAGGGGGTGACAAAGAGGAGGCGTATTACCTGCTTTGCCTCCTCCAAGGATGTGTGGAGCCTGCTTATCTCCTTCTCATACTGCTCCCTCAGCTTGTCCACCTCCTGGTCGTGAGTCGCCACTTCCTCCTTCAGCGCTCCTTTCAGGGCCGTCAGCTCCCTCTCCCTCCTCCTCAGCACCTCCTCCTGCTCCTCCTTGGCCAGGAGGACCTCCTGCAGCTCCACCTTCAGCTGCATCAGGTCCTGCCGACGAGAGACGAGACAAAACGCTATAGAATATCACAGAGAAACACAGATTATGTAACTCTTGCATTATGGCAGCAGAGTTTGAGGCATACTGTCACACTACAGGTTTGATTCTGTGCCCAAACCAGACTGGACCTGCCATGAATAAACCGCGATGAGAGGCGTTACAAAAGTGACTTGTCTGTTCCCTAAACCCATGACGCTGTTAGGGAAACTTAACTCCCATCATGTTCATTTCAGATAATGTCATGTCAGAAACACATACTGTATTTGTTCAGACTGTTTGTTCTGTAATGTCTCCAGTGGGAATTCTTTCCAGATCGAGGCCCCATCATATACAAAACAGGTTTTTGAGGTTTATAACAAAGGTTTTCCGCAGGCTAAATTGCATTCAGTCTTATGCATGTGTGAAGATGCAGATCAGTATGACTGACAGACTGTAAAAACTGGTTAAGCCCAGTACCAGAAAGATATGAGTATTTGTACATTGGATGTGTCTAAGCATAATATGGTTGAAACCATGTGAAATAGGAGTTAACTCTCTTCTAAGTTGACCTTCACCATTTGGTTTTGGATACTTTTCAAGAGGAAAAGAGCAGAAGGTTAGTGGTTTGAACGGTGACGCGTTCTAGGAGCGTAAAGTCCCCATGAAATGAACTCCCATTACTTTTAATTCCTGGAAAACAGAGTATCTTTCATGGTGACCTCATGCTGCACCAGTAGGCGTAAATATACATTTCTAACCAATAAAACCCATCAGACTTTTGAACAATCCCGCCACTCCGCACCCCTCCCATCAAACAAAATTTCTCGCCTTTCTCTCCCTGACTCGTATTCCATTGGTTTAGACTTTTGAATGATCCCTCGCTGCATTATGTCCCGCCCCAACATCCTGTTTCAACAGGAAATGCATCAAATCAAGGAAGTAAAGATGCCATTTCATGGGGTCTTTAAAGGGGTTATGGGTTTGAGCAGGAAACCGTGTCATTTTCTGTCTCCTCTGAGAACAGTGAGCACTGTGCTTTACCACCATCATGGTGTCTTTCTCGCCATCAGCGGCTGACTTCTTGGCGATGTCCAGCTCATCATGCATCTCTGACAGCTGGTCCTGCAGGTCTCTGATCTCTGTCTGGTACTGCTCCCTCTCCATCTTCACCTGGAACAGCCTGCCAGACCACACAGCACACAGAGTCACAACACAGCACAGGGACACATGGGAACACACACACCTATGCAAGCACACACACACACACACACACACACTTGCACCTTAATTCACACATACAAATGGCAGCACCTGTGATGTGTCTGAATGCTTGGCCTACAGAACACAGAGGTTAAAAGTAATATCTGGGCGCTGGCCAGCCGATAATGTCGAAACTAAACCACCTCCACATTACAACACATGGGGGGTGGGGGGTGGGGGGTGATGAGTGACAAGAGGCTCCTCAAACAAATCATCACACAATGATACAGACTGTTTCATGAGGGGAATCTACTCCTGTTGCAAGTAACAGACTGAGAGGAGCTAAGTGATCTCCATTACTGGATAGTTTAACCCAACGTCTCTCAAAGTCCATTTCTACATACTCTAGTGTCTAGTAAAGCTTACAACTGGCCTCTGGTGGAACTACAGAGGGTAATCAACTGAGAAACAGATGATTAGTAAAACTTCAATGAAAAATAAAAACATCCTGGATCCTATGAACAGAATTGAAAAGGAAATAAAGGCCCACCACCACAGAGGGAGGCATAAATAAGATGTCAAAGCAAAAATTGGCAAAAAAACAAAAAGAGGGGTCAGCATTCAGTAGCCTCAATAAGATCTGGAAAGCCAAAAATATCACACTTAAAACAACATAAAAACCTTTAACACAAAGGTCAAAATAGTCCTGCTGCACAAATCTGAAACCTAGAGGAAACTCCAACAAACACAACCAGCAAGCTATAAATACTGGCAAACCCAACTTCCTGGACAGCGGACACCATCATCAACACCAGACTGAGACTCACCAGTCAAGAAACAATAGAATTACAACTGAAGGAGGAGGAAATGGAGCTGGACAGGCCATACTGTCGGAGGGAACAGTAACTCAGTCACCAAGCAGACACTAACATGGAGGACGAGAGAAAAACCAAGCAGCACAGAAGCAGACATGAAGACGGAGGAAGGGACTGACATGGCAACAACCGGAGTAAATGACACAGGACAGAAGGGAGGAGAGGTGATTTATCAACGGTCTGCGCTCTGACAGAAGCAGAAAGGCCTAAGTGAGTTCATCATACAGGACTTTCATGGTACAGCAGGTTTGTGACTCAGTATCTTCTCCAGGATCGACAGTCCGTGCCCCAGGCCAAGTGGCTTCATCAACAGACATTCACCATCATAAATATCAGTACAGCGCCCTGTGGGGCTTCAGTGGATGGGGGCTGGACACTGACACTACAGCAGATCGGTAAATGGTAGGGATGGGACGATACGCTTATGTCACGATACGATTCGATACGCAATATGGGGTTCACGATTCGATACAACCACGATACAATGTAATAAATAAATAAAAGTTCAGTGACAACAAAGTCGGACCGTGTAGCATTATGTTTATATCTGAGCCACAATTTTTTCTAGCGATGGCACTGGCTTACTAGAATGTAAACAATTTTAAAATGTCATTGCAAAGTGCAAATAATATAATTTGGATGGAGAGCTTGTGAAATTGTGATGGGCAAGCTGTCTCATTTGTGTTTACTACAGCAGAATAAAATGGAGCTAACATCGCGATTCATTTTTCTACGCATTGGCAGATTTTTTATTTATTGTATTGCGATATATTGAACTTCGATATTTCATCCCATCCGTAGTAAATGGAAATACAGGATTTGAAGCAACTTTCAATGCTTGTAATGCAACATTTGACCGATAACACTTCACGTTAAATTTTACAGAATCAAAAATACTCGCATTTACAATTAGATAAAGCAAAACGTCCTCATTTCTTAACTTGCCACCCTTCAGTATCGTCACTCTCCACTTACTCCTCTAGTGTGGTCTGCAGCTCAGCCTCTGTTTTGGCCAGTTTCTGCTTCAGACGCTGGCACTCCTCCTCGCTCCGCTCCAGATCCCGCTGCAGCTCCTTCAGACCTGTCGCCGTCTTCCTCTCAGCCTCCGACTGACTCTTCTGATTGTGAAATAAACAAAAGTAAATATAAATGTATCCATGTTTCCGTGCGTACACACACACACACACGCAAGCACAAACAGAAATACACTCAAACACGCAGACGTGATTTTATTTGAAAGGACATGCGTTCATTTCATATGAACAGCTACTGTAGGTGATCTTTAGCTAAGCATCAGGCTGTATTTCTGCAGTTAATCATTTATGTCTCCAGCACTGAGCAATTGGCATTTACAAGATTAGTTTCTCTTATAATCTTGTACCATGTGAGCAAGGATATTCTCAAGTCAACAAAGTTCACAGTTATCATAAGTACGTCTGTTACCACGGCTTGTTCCTCAAGGTTTCTCTTCAGTTCAGCCATTTCCTTCTCCAGCTCAGCGTTCTGCTCCTGCAGCGCTTTGGTCTGGGCAGCAAGGTCAAGGGACTGGTGGAGGAACACACACATGTTGGAGTTGGTTCTGTCTTACTAATCCATTCTAAATAAAACTGATATGAACTGGATATATGAGCAAACTGTTTCGCTTTCTCAAAATATATCATGATTGAGTGACATTTGAGGAAGGACTCAAACATTAGCATTCTGTTTTTTTGTAGATGGTTAATATTCAATTGCTCACAGTGTCTGCTATGCAAAGTAAACACTGCCTGTGTGCTTAGTATGCTCTCACGAAGCTAAAGCCTCAGAGCCTGAAATAATACTGTAAGCTCACAGATTTAACTGTTTGTGGAGGCCAGTTAAATGACACAACAATGTCTCACTTTGTTGTCGCCTTGGACGCTCCCGGTGGCGCGCGACTTCAGCGTCTGAATCTTCTCAAAGACAAGGTTGACCTTTCTCTTGGTAGTGTCATCGTTATCGTTGCTTCTGCAGACACAGATAAACACACATACGCACACACACACACACAAACACAGGTACGTGAACACACTGTGGTAATGAAAGGTCAAAGACCCCTCTCAGTGCATGGTGGATCAGGGCTTAATTCCTGGCTGATCTGGGAACATGGTAACTCATTCCCAGCCCTCAGAGGGTCAGGACAGATAACGCTGCTTTGATGTGTCACCTCGCAGCACAGACAGCTTCATTACACCCGTCCACTAACTATGGAGGAATCAAAAGGTCTGGGCCGGGGTTCATAGACATAGAAGGAATGGGGTTATCGTAGACTTTTTAAGACATCATTCCATTACCTGGTAATATTACAGACAGAAACTAGAGCCACAATTAGAAATGTTAATAATAATTAGGATGTGAATCAACGACAGTGTAGGTGTCACAATATCCTATACTTTAAAAGGTCACCAAATTTGTTTTTTTTTTGTTTTTATGGATTGATTGATCTTGACATTCAGACCTTTAATTACACAATAGTGGCCAATTAATTATCTGATGTATAATGAGTCTCCTTTAAAGTTCAATGAGCCAGGGTTCACAGCGTTTGGTCACCTTTATAGAACCAGCCGCACTCTAATATGTCAGATTTTCTACATCAGGCTCACTGCTCTCTAATATATCAACCAATGACAATAATGGCAAAAACCTCAAATCTCCAAAATGTCAATTTTTCCACAGCTAAATAAAGCAGCCTTGTTTTTAGCTTGACCACATCGCATTTTTGAGTTCATCCAGTGGGATTTGAAAGCCCAAAGATGGTATCCTCCAATATCCTTCAACTGAAGTGAAAACATGAAAATCACCAAAATTGGGAGTTAGGACGAATTCACATGACAACAGTGATATATTATTTCAATGAATTACTATGCTGACACAGAAAGCCAAACCCCCGCCTCCCTTTCCCTCTTCCAGATGATTTTCATTAAACCTTTATAACCCTGTTGGTGAATGTTTGTCTTCTGGGCCTTGGGAATGTGGCTCAGTTTCAGCCCAGCACTTCCATCTGTGTTTCCTTTCCTTTGTCCTGTGACTCCTGACCTGTGGCCCGACACACCCAGAGCAGTTTCCTGTTCTTTTTCCACATTATCCAAGACGGCAGCACATGCATGAAATGCAAGAACCTGCCAATTGGTGTACTTTCAAGATTCTCAGTGAAAAATCATGCATAACTAAATTGACACTGATGCAGGTGTTTTTGTGTGCAATTTAGAAGGTTCTACAATTGACAGTTCTTGACAGCAAGTCAATTTACCTTTCACTGACTTGTTAGCTTAATGGATACACTGTACTATATCTACAGACCTTCACACTTGGTTCCTTCAAAAACCTAATTGCGTTTAACTTAATCCAATTTAAACGTAATCCAACATAGGATTGGGTATAACAGTGTCTGATTACAAAAACAAATAGAAAGTTTTCAGCTCATTTCACTATTCAATAAAGAGAAAGGCAAAGAAAGAGAGGGAGGGATAGGGGGATAGAGAAACTCCAGAAACTCCAGACAGCTGAATCATTCACAGGCTGGATGGGAGGGAAGGGAGAGCACATTCCTTCACTTTTATCACAACCAGTCAGGCTCTGATAAAAACCATTTATGTGTTCTCCCACAGTGCAGTTTCTTTTTAGATGTTGCATTACCTTACAGCGCAACTTGGCACGTCTTACGTTTAGGCTGTAAGGACAACAATATGCTCGGTTCATGATTCAATAAGCAGCCATGGATTCACGCTACACTATAAGCAATGAAGCTAAAATTAAATCACAGTTTATGATTGGAGATGTTTGGGCTAGGCTTCTTGTTTTTTTTTCAGTCCTGAACCCCCAAACATTAGGATCCATGACTCTGACCCAACAAAAAGCTGTTCAACCATCATTGATAAAGAACAGAAAAGTCTGACATAATAACTCACCCATCCCTAAGGTAATTGAACAAAATTTGTTTTGCTGTCTCCTCATGTGTTTGTTGTGAAAGCTCCTGCTGACCTTTCAGAAGATCAGGTGTCGCCTGGATATAACAGGAAATGAGCAGAGAGAGAGAGAGAGAGAGAGAGAGAGAGAGAGAGAGAAAGAGAGAGAGAGATGAGAACACTGGAAACCACAGACTGGCCGAAGAGTGTTCTTCTCTTATAGAACCTCAAGACTGAACAGAGAAGATTTGTTGGACAATATACTGATATTTGAAGTCACATTCATTAACAGAAAAACTGTTGACAAAAAGATTGAAAATGGCTTGAAATGTCAGATTCAATAAGAGAACACATAACAAATCTTTTACCTGAGCATCTGCCTCTGCACTAGGCTTCTTGCCTGTGGTGGAGGAGGGCTTGGACAGGGACGTTGCCACACTGGTCAAAACCTTGCCAGGCGAAGCGGCGCCGTCTACACCGTCTTTACTCTTGAACGGTAGAGAAGAGGTGCGAGTCTGCGGCCTTTTGTACCCCTGGATGGAGCCGACTCCTGTAGAGATGGTGTTCTGAGGGGAGCCGGGTGCGCTGGTGCCGCGAGACGAGGCCCTGGAGTTGACCTTACCGTCCACTGACATCACCCAGGAGTCCTGAGTGCCCGCTGTCTTCTGCAGCCGGAGCTGTGAGGGCCGGAGGACGTGCTCCATCGACGTGCCCTGGCTCCGGCTGAACTCGTCCATGTAGCTGGAGTCTTCCCGCAGGCCGAACGGCAGGGCGCTGTCCACGCTGCGCGACCGTTTCCTGTCCTCTGGGTTAATTCTGTTCCTGCGCCCCGCCCTGCCCCTCCGCTGGTGGCTGCCATCTTTGCCGTCAAACTTCTCGATAAGCTCGTCGACAGCGGGAATAGAGCCCGTGTCTATGTCTCTGCCTGTGCCGGGGAGGAAAGGGATGTAGCGGCGGTTCTGGTGGCGGTTGATGGTGTCTGCGTACAGGGCCTCCACCTGGTCGTCCGGCAGGGCCTTGGCGGTGTTGGTGGAGGATGAGGAGGAGTGGCGGGAGCGGGAAGACGTCTGCAGGACCGGCCCGCTGGAGTCCGTCCTGCGAAGAGGAAGGACATCAGGCTCCCGGCGGCTGCGCTCCAGGCTGGAGTTGCCGCTGCTTATGGAGCTGGGGGATCGGCAGGAGGTTTTGCTCTGCTCACTTGTGGGACTCGACACTGTGGAGGGCTGAGGCTGGGACGGCGGCGCCGACTGGTGCTGTGGCTGAGGTTTAGACAGCGGCTTGGACTGAGGTGGACTCGGGTTGGCGAGGCGAGATTTGGACTGGGGCTGTGCCACCTGGGTCTGCGGCCTGGTCTGGGGCTGAGCAAGCTGGGCCGGAGGCAAAGACTGGGGCTGTGTTTGCTTGGTTTTAGGCTTAGAGAGGGCAGTCTCGGTCTGGCTCTGGGATGGAAGTTGTGTTTTATCCTGCGGTGCGGGAACTTTACTCCGGTCCAGGCTTGATGACCTGGCATGGGAGACCGCAGGTACAGCAGATTTGGGAGAGGAACCCCGGCGCTGGTTCCCAGTCTCGGCCAGAGATTGAGGGCGCGAAGGCAGGCTGCGGAGCCCATCGAGGTTCAGGGTGTTGCTCTCTGGGTCGTACGGCTGCAGTAACTCAGGGTGCTTCTGAAAGTTCAGAAGGGTGGATGGTTTCTTTCCTTGTGAATCGGCAACACCATTTTGAGGGCCAGTATGCTGAACCATCTTCTGAGACCTGTACTCCATGAAGGGGCTGTTCGAACCAGCCTCCTTGCCTCCTCTGAAATCATACTCATTGTAGTTATCGATGAAAGAACCATCTGTGTCGACGTACCCATTACTGTCGGGGTCGATATGGGACTGAGGACCCCTTTCTTGGTTGTTCAGAACTACATAGGGGTGTCCATCTATACCCTGGACGCGGATGCTGAGACCGTACGTGCCAGCTCCATTATTGTGGGCCCTGGAGGAGCGAGGGGGCTGGGTGAAGCCCCGCTGCAGTCCGCTGTTAGGAATGCCAGTCACTCTGTACGACTCCATCAGGAATGCAGAAGGAAAATAAATCCCTCTCCCTGGATCAGGTGGCCCACCTCTGCAGACGAAGGTATAGACCGGTTGTATTAGTCAGAAATGAGACACCGCACAATTCAATAATGTCAACAAATGTTTCCCAGTTACACCCTCAGCCACTAATGAAACATCAAAGCCTCATTGCATTTAATTATGCCATCCAATTTAATTTTCTTTTTTCTTGCGTGCTTAGTGCTTTGTTTGTGTAGTGAGCGCCTCCACAGCGATCTCTCTGTCAAATGCTCTGGCCACATGAAGAGTGAGCCGCCCTGAACCAGCAGATGCCTGTCTTGCCTACAACACCAACCTTGGCCTTAGAAAAATATGAGTCATTCATTCGAACAGCAAATATGACCAGGTATTGTTTAGAATGGCATAACGAGTGTGTGACTAACAGGTATGATATAACAAAATGACTGTTTACAGTGTGTGACAAAGGATATAGGATAAACAGCTTATGAGAAAGGATACTGACAGAAAGGAAACACCAACATTTGTCATCATCATACGCCTGGGAATAATCTAAGAGCTCACAGACTCTGTCATCTCTAAATAACTTTGGTGGTTGTTGTATTTAGACAAAATAAGTAAATAATAGTCTTTGTGTGTGTGTGTGTGTGTGTGTGTATACACAACTCTGTTGATCCTTGTAAATGACATTGTAATTTGCAGCCCCTGTCCATGGGAAGTGCTAGGAAAGGAGGGGAAATAAATCTTCTTCAGCTCAATTTCGTCACATTTATTATAATTGCAGGGTATTTCAGAGTGTGCGAAATCCATTTTGCAACCAAGTTAGCAATCGCTAATTTTGCTTTCTGTGAGCGGCCAAAACCTCCCAGCAGCGTTGTGAGAACACAGCTGGCAATGGCAAACCACTCACAAAATACACCGACAATTAAGGTAAACTATCCAAGATATTTATGCCCGAGAAGCCAGTAAAAACAAAGCCATCAGCAGCCGCCATGTGTTTCACTGGACAATGGGCTCTTAACAGGTTCCTGTTTGCCTTGCTGATAATGTCCCATTTCACCTCACGTTACAATACCAAGATAGACTGTGATGGGCCTGGAAGAAGGACACTGATAAGACTGACAACAAAGGCAAAAGCACAATGTCACATTAGAATGAAACAGGTTGAGACAGACCTATGGAAATCTGACACCCTGTTTTAAAAATATGGCACCAAGGGAAGATAATTCCACAGAACCTAGGTTTGATAAACAGATGAGTATTGTAACTGGTATATCCTGGTTCTGCGATTCCTCAGAAGGCAGTGCTTCATACTTTCCAACCTGCACAGAAGGGAGGCAAGAACAAGGCCAAGGTAAAGTGCCTTATCCAAGAGGAAAAGTGCTCAGGAGGACAGAATAAAGCTAAAGACGACACAATAGACTCTTTCATGCAAAGTGTCACATGTATCCGACGCACAAGGCCTCCAAGGTGTGTGCAACTTTTTTCCTCCCATTGTATTCTTCTCTGCGAGGGAGGAAACCCTCGCTGAGCCAACATCTCCCTCTGTGCTCCCCTCTCCTCCAACAACTATTGCACGACCCGCTCCCTCTCAGACTTCACCAACCCCTCAGTATGCAGAGCAAAGGTCAGCGCTGACACAGGTCGGGATGTCAAGGCCCCGGCTTTCATCTATCCAGGGGAAACTCGGCAAAGGAAAATAAAGAATATGTTTGCCCACATGTGCGCTGACTGGTTTGCTATGTCACAGTTTGGCTGAGAGTGTTTCTAGTTAACAAAGAAAACATGAACAGAACAGCAGATGTGAATATATAGAAGGTTTACACTGGAAGTCACTTGTGCTAAACCAATACAGTCACTTTTACCAGGAGGGGAAAGCAGAGCATGTACAGTTTGCATTACAGTGTACATTTCCAAAATGAAAATTAGACGTGCACTGAAGCAAATGTAAAATAATGTAATGTGATTGAGAATTTGATGTGTTTTCTTCTGGTGCACTAATGGAGAAGAGCGTCAGGTCGACCACAGACTAAAATGAAATGTGGCTTTCACACTCCATCCAGTAACAGTGCATCAGAGGAAAACCTGGTAATAACTTGAAATCCAGAGACAGCAGCAGCAGGTTGACTTGGTGCTGTTTCTGCCCATTTCACATCGCTGCTCAGTGCAACAGGTGGCATGCTATAATGAACTGCTCTAGGCTTTACTTTAAAACTTTTACTGCTCATTAAGTCACCGCAACAACTTCACGGCAAGTTCCGATTCTCTTTCATGCGTTAAATCTTCAGTGAAACAACTTTTTTTTCCTCAGCTGAATTGATCCAGCGCAGTTTAACGCTCTCACATTCCCAGCATTATTGGATGATTTGGCTCCAAAGAAAACTTTTACTCACCAGCGTCGTTTTTTCCTCCTTCAGTTTACGCAGATTATAAACGTTTAATAAAAGAGGACTTTTAAAAAAAAATGCGGTTTAGGAAAGTAAGCGTGCCAAAGCCCACCCCGCAGACTTTTCTAACTTATTTGGTCTTGTCTTGTTTTCTGAGTTACAGTTCAGAAGGACGTCCGACCCTCATCGGGGCTCCGCCTCCTCTAACAGCCACACAAACCCGCCCACCTACCTAAAACACTCCTAACAACTGGTCCAGGAACAGATTTAAAATGCCAAGTGTTTCTCCCAGCCTGCACTTTCCCAGGCCGCTCAGCTGTGGCTTTATAATAACCTCATAGCAGGAGGCTCAAGTCCAGATCAACCTGTTAGCTGACAGCTCAGCGGTAATTAGTCTCTCCAACTGAACTTCAGGTTTGATTTAGTGTATAAATGCACATCATACTGATATCATGATATCGGGGATATACGGAGAAAGTAGGTCTATTTCTTTGTTTGTTTTTTGGAAAAGGCTGGGCCAATTTAACTAGTGTTTATTACAAACAAGAGATGACCGAGTTTATTAATTTTGTGGTATGACTGACTGTTTTTCTATATGAAAAAAAAGTTTCTGTATGTGGAAAAAAAACAAAGTCAAACCTAATAATAACCCTATAACAAATCTTAGAAGGATACTACACAAATATCACAGTACAACTAAACAAAAAGAATATTACAGTAGAATCTAAAAAATTGCAAACGTGTGAGTGTCACAGAAACTCTCTAATTCCCTAGAGGACTATTAATGTGATTTTTTAAATATAAACTAATAGCTTTATAATAGCATCTTACCCTGCAGCACTAGGCCTACATCCAGACGGCTGTAGCCTACTATTTAATGCCCAGAGAAAATGGTAGATACCTGTGTGTGCTCGCCTTAAGGTAGTTGTGGGTGAAATTACTTGCACGCTGCAAACTGCAAACAATTTGCGACGCCTTTAAAAACCGAGAGCGTCATCTAGTGGATAGTCAATAGGCTGACCTGAATGAAGTCAGTTGGTTAATCAGGATCTGGATCACTGGATTGGCCAAACATGTACAGGAGTCTGTGTTGGTGCCATTGGTGCAGGGATGCATGGAGAGCCAAGGCAGTAACACAGAAGGACAAGGGACAACAGTGCAATACATACACAGACGGTAAAATATAATGTATCACCCTACATACATAGATTCAGCATAGGCAGCATGGTGTACACACTGTGGGTGCAGCAAGGGAACACTGTAGCATGAAATAGTTAAACTGAGTGGGATGAAAAGCAAGAAATGAGTTCTGAGCATTATGGAGAATGAATATTATCTCTGTAACTAAAGTGTCTTAGTGTACAAAGACTTTATGAGGAGACATTTTGAGTAGTGCAGGACTGTACAAACAGCACTGAGTAACGACTAATACTATCCAGAATGGGTTAAAGCAGGCAGCAGCAGGATTACAGTCAGTTTCATAAGGAGAGGTGAGCAGGAGTCCACAGACTGTGTGTTTGCACTGAGGTAGAGTCTGGAAGTGCTGATGCTAATTAATCAGAAAGCTTGCTCTATTTAGTCTCCAGCTGGGTATCTGCAATATGTATACACTAGAAAATCTATCATAGGCCTATTATTATGTGAGGATATTTTGTTTTCACATTTTTAAAAAGGCACATGATATATAGTTTATTGTTATTGACATAGCTTCAGGAATAAACAGGTCTTTACTCCTGCAATTATTAAAAACTATAAAATACAATATAGTAGCCTTGACTAAATATTATTTGAGTGTATGATCTGTTACTTACTGTCATAATACAAAGCTTATAATTCATGTTGTAGATCAGCAATGATGATATTTACACTGGATGATATTATCCAATGCGATTACCTTCAACTTCATCATGCCACAAAGAATATTTCACACAGCTACATTATTCCTTATAACCTTGGGAGAAGAAAACAACTATTATTATTGCAATCCTCATTAATGAACATCCATGGCATTTCATCGCTTCCACCAAGGCTTCAATCAAATGTTAAATTCAGAGTTCTTTCATGAAGCTTGTCTTTGGACAGACAGTACATAAACTACACTGTACTGGAGGCCCCAGCTGCCCCCTGCCTTTGTAGTGGCCCTCTGTTTATATTTGTGTCCGCAGAGAGAGCCGCGCAGCGCCGCAGCCTTTAATCTGCGCTCTGTGGCACTGTGTCGTGTTACAGCAGCACACAATAAGGGCTCTGTTCTCCGCTGAGGTGCCACAGCTGGGACCTCTGGGCATGCTCAGTACAGAGCACAGAGTCTTATCCTGGTTAAGGAAACCTGCAGGCCTTTTAGTGGCAACTGAACAGAGCTGACATGTAGCAGAGAAATCCCAGTGAAAACACATTTAGCTCATGTGATTTCATTACACATCTTTTTCCACTGTAGTGACTTTTGACAGAAAACTATTATATATGGAAAGTTTCTCTGAATTTGTATTGGCTCTGCGCCGACGTGACAGGCAGAAGCCAACAACGAAACCAAGAAAAAACGAGACAAATAACAGTGATCTGAGATTATAAAATCAGAGAAATGAAGGAATGAAACACACTCAACAGAGCAGGCATCCTAAAGGCAGATGCTCTGACTGTAAGTATGATCGCACTGTAAGAGCCAGGATTCCCAGCGTAGCAACAAGCCCTTTGGTCAGGCTTCAAGAATGCGAGCCAAGAGTTTGTCTGTCAGTCGGTCCAGCAGCCAAACCCACAGGAAGTCGGCCTTCAAACACGGTGGTCCCACTCTTACAGAAAACACACACACACTTCCCTCTCTTCCTCCTTATGCAGAATATTGAAAGATGACAGTCATGATTTAGACTGCATTACTGAGTTTGCCACACACAGAACAGCAGTCAGCACTTTTCTCAGACTGTCACCTCTGTCAGAAAGCTGAAATGGGATCAGACCTCTCAGGATGTGATGACTTCTCTCATGCTCACATATGCAAAAGTGTAATTTTGTGCAGATGTCCCAGGCCGGTGATTTACAGCAACAGCCCTCTGGGTTTAGAGGAGTATTCGAACAACTGCGTTAGGATTGACTAACTTATGTCACAGCACAAGCAGCAGATTGAGCACTACAGTCTATGGAAAGCCGGTTCCACCAAAAACATTTATTAGAAAATACATTTCAGATTTATACTTTTCACAATAGCCGCATCGACTTCATCCCGACGCTCTATTTTCAGTTCATCTCTTTTTTCTCAACATTTACATGATGCATGTCCATCAAAACAATGACAAAACAAAGAGACAAAAATGAACGAACCATCTTGAAATTAACACAATTAAGACAAAATTATTCTAAAATTATACTCAAGAAATAAATTCATATTTATTTACTAATATTCAAAGATAAATGTATTTTCAAGATCAGTTTATTTACTGTTTAAAATAGATATTCATGCATTTTCTTTTTTGCTGGAATGGCTTTCATACAGAACCTAATGCTTCTGGGCTCTTTTTCTCAGTCGGCCATACATGGAAAATCTAAATTTCAGAAAAAAGTAGGACCACAGCACATGTACAGTACGCTGCTATCACACTTTATTAAAAATAGAAACATATATTCCATAGTACTTTTCATACAGACTACAATGGTCCACTGGTATTATTTTCAAAAATGAGTTACATACTATAAAACACTCATTTGGCCTAAATCCACTGTAGAAATGTCTCCGCAAAAACAAACAAAAACAGGAAAGCCTCATCCAACCCCTCGCGTTTCTGAGCTCATCCCACTTCACCCAGCCAGCCTAACCCATGTCATAAAATAAAACTGCATGGAGAGAGGAGGAAAAAATGTAAATATGGAGAAACAGAAAAAGGTGTTTGCTCAGTGAGGGAAATAAATGCACATACAATTGAGTTTAAAAAAAGATGGCACATTTATTGCAACATAAATGTTATATACATTTTGTGTTTTTCTGTTGAAAGAGACAGAAAATTCAAATTCTTGTTGCTGTATTTTTTGATGTGCATCAACAACACCTTGAATTTCTTTTGACACAAGAACAAATCTTTTATCAATCAACAATGGAGACTGAAGAATAAGATGGAGATCGCACTTTTAGGAGTCTTGAGCTCGTTCAACGCCTTTTAAGCTCTAGACTACGAGCAACAATCCTACTACTATGTTCTTGAGATGCCATTTGTAAATTTCTGGTAATAATGGACAGGTTATGGTAAATAACCGTACATTTTTACTATCTAATATAGTAAAATAAAGTAAGAAACTTTTTACTCAAAACTTTTGCTTTCAAAAATCTAGAAAGAGTAATATTTAGAATTCAAGAAATATTCTTACAGTATTATTGTATAAAAGACTAACTACAGTGAAAAATAAGCCAAATGTTTTTTTTTCTTTTGATTTTTTTTTTCATATATTATACAAGGGAAAGCATCTGGGAATACAGCAAAGTCTAACTTGGCAAACAGAGGAGCAAAGAAGTATAGGAAGAACAGAAAATTTAAAAAATGAAGGAAAGAGAGAGCAGGACATACGTTATATCCCTCAATCAAAGACTGCCAACATGAATACAAGCTCATGAATACTGAAATGAAGAACAAGGCCACATGCAGTCAGAGAATACACAATAATTGTTTAGGTTTTTCCACAAAAACAAAGTTGTTAAATCATAAATCCTCAATGTAAACTCTTGGTGTGGCATCCTTAATTCTAATTGATTTCCCTTTTTACAGAATACTCATTCTGAATGTGGCAGCCTTGTTTAAGGTGTAGATTATGATGGAAGACGATATACGAAGAAATAAATGGAATATAAAGCAAGTCTTAAGACCAAAGACTTAATAAAGGAGAAACATAAAGCATGCACGCTGATAGGGAAAAAATAAAGCCATGACCAATGTCTTGAAACATAAAAGAAAATCCTGTTAACTGCTTTTGTTCATTATTGTACTACAGTTCTATGAAACCAACTATTTTTGATATTAAACAGTATGTGAATCCTTGAAATATCTAGTCTGGCTTACTGTACTGAGTATATCACGGCTTGGAAACACCATTTAAAATAACTTAGAAATTCTCTCTGCTAATTGAAACTGGACATTATATGCTGAAAGCCTAGAGAAATTACTTGTTACAACACAAATAAACATAACTAGTTTTTACTTAGAGTAACTGTTTTTGAGACTTACTGTCTTGAGTTATTAACAGAAAGAAAATTAAGTGATTTGTTCATCAGGCCAGGAGAAAGAGTGGTCGTCGTTTTGAAACTACTTCTTCATTAAGCGATCTCTGATTAGCCAGTGGCGGGAAATGACAAAAAGAAGCCACTTCTGCGCTGAAGTCTAGAGCGTGTAACTGTCAGGCTAAACAGACAACAATCTGCAAAATATGTCATTGCTTACATTTAACACTATATGGCAAAGGAACCTAAGGGCAGTGAAGTCCCCTTTCCTTTTGTTAAGACACTAAAAATATGCAGGGAATGCTAAGGTTTGCAAATAGTTTGCTCTCTGTATTTTAACTGCTCACTACCGAGGAAAAAAAAACACAACTAAAGTCGACCTTTCAGTAAAACTAGAGTTTGCCATTCTTCTGTCACCTTCGCATTGTTCACTAGTGTAAAAAGGGCCTATTATTCAACTGCTGAGCTCATTAAATCAGCTCAGGTTCTTCTAATCTCAGTCTGCAGCATGGAGACTGATCTAAACTACACAGAAACAAGCATAGGTAGTTTTGGTTAAAGACGCAGCTCGTGGCGGAAAAATATAAATATAAATAATATATCATCTTTTTTAAAAATGGGGCGCTTAAGTCTTGAGCTCTCACAGCTGACAATCATTGTCAGCTGGGTATAAATATCACTCTAAACTGGCCAATAAATTAATTTGACTCTTACCGTCTCAGTGCCCAAATATTTTAAATATTTTCCCCCTCATCTCGGACGAGCCCGGGACTTACTGGGGCGGAGTGCTCAGCCTTACTGGTGACACTGGCAAACTGTAGATCAACTGAAAAGCCACATGCTTCTCTTTGAAATTACTTAACTTTCCCTTTAGACATACACTTTATAGCTCAATAACATAATAAATAGAAAAAAAGAAACAGACAAACAAAAAAACAATTGCTGTTACAATGCATTCGTCAATTCAGTTTAGGCACAAGGCAACTTCCACATACGGTCGGAGGAGATTGCGACAGTCTCTGATTGTTCAGAAGCAACGCGCTTCTTGCAGACAGTGATATGTGCTGAAGTTTTTCTCGTGGGCAGAAATTTGCTGATGGACATTGGCTGTTGTCACAGGGAGCTGGACGCTGGGTTTTTCTTCAATCTTAGGATTGGATTGTGTCAGTCTTGTACTTTTGCTTCAAGTGGTCTGTCTCCTCCAATTGGTGTCACAAACTGTGAGTCCTGTCTGTCATTGGGAAGCAAGGTCACCGACTCAATCTTACAGAAATGATCTGGATCACTTTGATCTGGAGAGAGGAGGAAAGAAATATATTGATTAGAGGTGAACATGGTACAAAACAACTAGGTACAAAATAAGCTCTATCTTATACTCCATATTAAGCGTCAAGGTTACAGCAAATCATATTAATTTGCAAGTATGATTATGGTTGTGATGATTATGACTATTTCTGCATATTTAAAGATGAGGATGCGGACTCCGATGAGGTGAGGCGTACCTGTCTGCTACTCAGAGGTGGCCCATGGGGTTGGATGTGTCAGTGAGGCCAGGATGGACCCCTGTGTGGGCGGACTGGGCGTCGCCAGACACCCCAGACACTTTCTCCTCCTCCCTTCTCTTAAGGCAGGCTGCTTTGGGATTCAAGTTCCGCTCTGTAGGTTCAGAGAAATAGGAATCGAACCTTTCTGTTAGTTTCTGATCAGTTAGTAATCAATGGGAGCTTAGGTGTCTTCATTCTTTGATCATAAAACATTACAAAACATCAAGTGATACAGTAATACAGCATTTGAGTGAGCGAATGCAGCTTGTAATAATGTAAGTAATGTTGTCACGATACCAGAACTTTGACTTCAAGACCAATACTATGTTTAATATCTCATAATTCAATACTACTACGATATCACAGCAAGCAAGAATTATCATCAAGCTATGTGTTACCCAGTGCTGAGGGTATGGTATGCTTTAGAAAATGGTCAGTAGTAATGTAAAGTATGCATGCAGTGTAGCAAATGGGCTAAAACATGCAAAAAAAAACAACAATATTGTTCTTTTTAAAGAAAGATTTTGTGTCTGTCATGCTGGTAATGTGGGCTTAGGTCTACAATATTTATTGGCCAAATGAACGCAAGTAGCACAATCCTTTTAGGTTGTAATACAAAAGTAATGTAACGAGTAGTGTAACTAATTACTTTTCTCCTGGAGTAATAACTAAGTAATTTGTCACTTTTTATGAAAAGTAAAGTAATGTGCAACATATTACTTTTTTTCCAGTAACAACCCCAACACTGGTGTCACCACACTTGACTTGGACAGTTTTGTAGCAACCTTTGCACAGGAAATTTTTATTTGTCGGTTGGGTGTTTGTTGACTGTAAGCAAAATAGTTCCATATTTCGCTCTTGGAACCAGTTTATCCACTTCAAGATGAAGTGGACTGTTTGATGCTGTTGCCAGTTTGATTGCGTTTAATTTTTTGCTAACTGCTGCAGTTCACTGTCAAAAGCCAGACTCTCTGTGTATTTTAATCTTTCTTCTTATAACCAATTCCAGTTCCAATTCACATATCATCCACGCATTCAGTAGGCTACTCGCCCTCTGGAGGTGACACCAGAATACATTTTCAGCTTGCAGAAGCCATTTAGTAAAATATTGAACATTTAAAAATTCAGCATTGAATTCAATGTCTTGCAACAGTGCTGAAGTAGTATTGAAATTTCAGTTATCGTGACAACTCTAGCGTGAAGCCATTCATAGGTCAAACTGGTAGGTTATGGGCGGCCACTGACCTCTAACTTGCTGCTCCAAGCTCAGTATGACAGCCACAGCCTGGTGGAGGATGAGCAGCTTAGTCTGGGGCTTCTCGCTTTTCAGGTGCAGCTGGCACATGCGACCCAGCTCCTTGAAGGCCTCATTGATGTCTCGCACCCTTAGGCGCTCACGGGCGTTGTTGGCCATCCTCCTCTCGCGCTCCCGCTCAGCCTTCTGCTCTGGGTTCAGGTCCTCGTCTTCGTTGATACTGCTGAAGACGGGAGGAGACATCCACCCAGTCGGGGAGGTTACAAGACTGTTTTAAGAGTAAATCCACACTAAAGCAGCTTTTTAGTAGAAGATCAATGGATTTGACCATGCTATAATGTCATCCTGCTCAAAATAATATGACTAATTTTGTGCTGAAAAATCACAGCTTGTTGCTCCCCCTAGTGGTTCAAATCCCACTTTGGAATTTTGATGTAATTGTGTAATTTCTGTACTGATGATGTCATCGATTGGGAGGCATGACCTCTACTAAGAAGCCTACTGCTCCGCCCATGTCCTTGCTTTGTGCCAACTGTATATATTATGTTGTATCTCAATACATTAAAGTGGGTGAAAGCCAAAACCATGGGAAAACTCTGTAAAAACAAGGCTATATTTTAAGTTACTTTTAGTTTAAACAGTGATTTTTTCTTAAACCAAGCCCAATGTCAGTTAGACCCTAATTTATTTCAGGCACACTTTTGGAAAATATTTAGTCTGTTTGCATGTCCTTACCTCGTCCGGGTGCCTCCGCGGGGCGTCTTGATGTCTCTCTTGTCGCTCTCATCATCTGACCGGACGTCGTCGGAGGAGTTGTTGTGCATGTCGTCTTTGTCCTGGTTCTCCACCTTCAAGTCCAGGGAGGCAGGCAGATGCCCAGCCAGGCTTGAAGCAAGACCTGCGGCAGACAAGAGGTAAGACACCATATTTAAATAAGGTCTTGTCATTATACTACAATATGCCTTTATCATGCCATGTCAGCCATTAATTTAGCTCATTAGTTGTGGAGACAGAGAGACATCAGACCTCTGAAGGTTTCCAATTGGTGGTTGAGCTCTGCGGTGGATGTGGAGCTGGCGCTCGGCAGTCCTCCATGGCTGTTGTTCAGGCTGGCAGCATCGTCACAGTGGGCTCCACCCTGCAGCAACACAGTGGAGGACGGTGTCAACACGGGAACAAGACATTCGCTCTAGACAATGCATACAACAATACTTTTTAGTAAGAGAGAAGCGCTTGGTGAGTCAGATGTGTTAAGAGTTTGAAATGGCACATAGTTAAAAACAGAGAGAATAGCCTTGAAGAGCCGTGGCAAAGTCCCCAGAGGTCAAGGATGAAATTCATTTTCACGTATTCAACAGTAAATGCCCAGTGATTTATGGCCAGAGTTTTTGAAATTTGTTATTAAATTCTAGAGTGAATGTTCAAACTGTCAGAGATTTACTTATTCATATTACATAAGTTGTTTCTAGTAAACAGATCGCAGTACAATTTCAGGGTCTCATGAGTCACTCAAGTCCCTCATTCTTAACACTGGGGGGTGCTTTGGTGATTTACTTCACAGTAATCTGTTGCTGTAGAATGCATAAGCAGGGGAGGAAAACAAAAAATAAGAGACACCTGTGTAATAGGTTTAAAAAACAACGTATTTACAACACATTATGAAAACTTCTCCCTTTGTCCCCGTTTATGCTGCATTGTAATTCACTTACTTGAAATTCAGTTACTCTAACCACAATAAACAACATGTCTATGTCTAATATAAAACAAATCTTTCTGTGTCCTGGTTCAGAAGATGTCAAGCTAAACCCACTCCAAAGCCTGACCATTTCCTTGTTATTTTGTCCACATTCATAACAGTCAGCTCCCACCGCCTTGTACCGCAATGCCCCTTCCTGAGGTTTACCACATGTTCTCCAGCTATTTGGTCTCCCTTCTGAGAACCGAGGAAAGGCGGGGAAATCAGAACTGAGGGGTGTGTGTGTGTGTGTGTGTGTGTGTGTGGGGGGGGTGTCTTCCCCTTTTCTTATGGAATGTGATCCCCAGTCACTGTTGGCCTCTGTTAACCCCGCTACCCCGAGACCCTCCCCTTCCTCAGCGCTACGCTAATCTTTGCTGCGCTCTCAACAGGTGTCCAAACAAGTCTTTGTCTGGAGGAGGAGGAGGGAGACCGGGGCTCTGGTGAGGGAAGAACGCTGCCATTTTCATGGCTGGGCCTGATTACCATACAGCTGAGGACCCTCTATTTGGGTGGAGGCCGTGGGTTCAGACACACGTTTCCAACGATTCAGATTTCCTGGGTTGTTAAAAAGAGGCAATGAAAAGGAGGGGGGGGGGGGGGGGGGGGGGTGTTCAGCCAGAGTAAAAGCCTGTGGTTGTGCTGTGCTGAGGCTGGTGAGCCCCGTCTGAGGAGCCCCGTCTGAGGACCCCGTCTGAGGAGCCTCTTCCCACACAGGAAGTGCTGTGTTAACGCAGACACAGTATGTTCTCTCTCACAGTTGCAGTCTGTCAACATCGCTGCCATAACCCAAAGCTCTGTAACAAATACATCAAGTCTGACTCTTTGGACCAACCACAAAAAGTGCTTTTGTTAAGAGGAAAAACGCGCTTCCCTGAACGATCCAAGGACCACAGCACCAGTATCAAAACACGCCATGACAGATAACACACAGTGCCTGCAGATATTATCTTCCCTGTGCTGCGAGATGTGCGACAATAACAAACTAGAAACATTAACAACTCTGTATTTAATATAAATTATTGTTGTCAGAGGGGATAAGAGGCAGTCGGCCAAAAAGAGAGATACCAAATCCCGATAAGTGGTGCAAGGAAAATACAGCACAACTTTGATAATCTTGCCAGCAAAGGATTTTACTTTTATGTGTGAAAGTTAAATATTTTGGTGTGATTAACACTGACACTGACATTTGTCAGTCCAAATCAAAATATGAAACAAATATATACAGATAATCTAAATTAATTTCTACAGTCTAATTTGTGGTTCAAATGCTTTTTTACAATTTCAATAATTGGGTACAGTTAATGGAAAATATTTTCACTGGAATCCAATTTCCTTAAATTAACCACTTGCTAAATTGGTCAGTGTGAATGTCTGAGGTTGTGATAACTGATACTGAAAATCAGTTATACAGTTTGGAAAACGTCTGGATCTAAAATCTGGATCTGGATCTAACCCAATCAGACGTTGGAGGACCAAGAAATTCATGAAAAGGAATAAAAAATCTTAATCACAAAAATAATTGGTTGAAATGCTCAATGTGTTTATGTTCCCTTGCCTCTGACTTTTCCCTCCGCCATTTCTGCCTGAGTGTACCCATTATCTGTAAAATGATAAGTAATCTAAACCCCCACCAATTCAGAATTCTTTTTTAAAAAAGTGACCCAAATTTTTTCCCAACACCTAAGGATTACTGTAGGAATAGCCGCCCCATTTTAATTTCCACTACAGATGTGTTCAAATCTCCAGGCTCTTTAAAATGAAATAACTCCGATGGAGGATGGGTGAACACATCATGATTTATATTGAGACCTGCGTTCCCCTGTTCCTCAAGAGGCTTAGTCTTTAACTCTAAAAGGAGCGCAACACACAAACACTTTCCACACCAAAGCAAAACTTCACTCCATTATGCCTGTTTTTCTCATTTCTCTTTCACCCTTGTGTATACTGCCTTTCTCAAGACGAGGGGGAGCCTTAGGCCAGCCATTACACTTATGGAAAATATGTCAGCATAAATTCAACTGCTCTATGAGGAAAATGTCTTAGCTTCTACACATGGCAGCGGACCCATTCTGAACAGGTGGCCGAGGCATGTTATATGGGGAATTTGGAAAAGTTAGATGCAACAATAAGTGTGTGTGCTTAGACCGAAGAAATGCATTTTTTTTTTACCCTTTAGAAATCTTAACACTTATTAGATGCAGTATCCTAAATACATAAAACATTCATAATCCAAAATACTTCTGTGAAGTTCTCATACCATCGCTGCTGTCCGACTTGGAACCAATGCAGAGGCAGGGAAGTTTGCTCCAATGGCTGCTATTGGCCCATTTTGTGCTTGTCCCAGCAGAGTGTGTATGTCGCTGGGCAGACTGGCGGTGGAGCCCACTGCATGGTTCCGCAGAACAAGGATTGCATCATCCAGTCTGTCCAGACGATCCTCCATTCGAGACTGGGAGGACCAGGGGGATTGAAGAGTGAAGGGTTAGGGAGAGGGAGAAGAGAGGAAAGAAGGACAGAGCAGCTTAGTATAAGCACATTAGGACAAAAATTGAGAACACTGATTGTATGGTGTGGACTTGAAAAAGAAAAAAAAAAACATCTGAAACATAAGATAAAGACAATCCAAATGCAAGAACGGAGCCATTTCAACTTGAGGTGCGTGGTTACAGTGTGCTCAAAGACAACAATTGCCCTTGTTTGTGTCCAACTGAAAAATGGACGGATGCACTGCAGCCACTTGGAGTACTTTAACAATTAATTTAGAATTAGACATTTTCTACGCCTAAGCTGATTACTGCAAGCTGGAATGGCAAAATAGAAATAAGCAACATGAAAAAATATGGCGACAAAAATAATAGAAAAAAATGAGTTAAACGGCATTTCACTGTGAGGAATGTGGATTGGAAGTCAAGCTTGTGGGAGGAAACAAAATGAAGGATGCGAAGACGCATGGAACACAAGATGAGAAAGGCTCTATCTGAAGGGTAGGAGTACCTCGCAGACATCCTTCAAGAAAGACATGGCATCCTGGAGATGCTCATGTAGCTGCTGATGAACTCTGTTTTTCTGGCAAAGTCAAATAGGAATAAGACAGGATTATGAAAAAAGATCAATCTATGAAACACCAGAAATAAGAGTGTGGACAGAGATTGTCTTTGAAAAGGCATAGACAGAAAAAGAAAGGCAGAATTTGGAAAGAAACAGACAGCTGTTGACCAATCACTTTGTAAGGATGAAAATGTTTTCTTGTTTGAGACGACTAACAACAACTCTTACTTCAGTCTCTCCTCCCACTTTGGCTTTACTAGGAAGTGGTATACAAAGGTCACATCCGTTACATCACATCCACGGCACAAAAGTTTGTTTACACCATTGGTTCCCAAACTTGCTGAGCTTGTTTTAATTAGAAGTTTTCTGTGAGCTTACGGTGCATCAATTCATTTGTTTAATCGACTGTCCTCAAGTTTTGTGGATTACTGCTCTGCTGCTTAATGTGTTTTGCTGTTGCTCAGGCTAACTTCTTCAGACTCATGCTAGCTATATTTAAGATCCGACCATGTTGGTCAAACCAGCAAATAAACCAATGAATAAACCAACATGATTTGTCAATCTTGAGTGTTTTAACCTTGGGACAACTTGGGACTGCTTATGTTAGAGGGCACACTCTTGATCTGGTTTTATCTCATGGTCTGACCTTAAATAATGTAAGTAAAGATGTTTATTTTGCTGATTATAAGAGTGCTCCACAAGTTTGACAGTAGCAAATGTAACCTTGTGGGCTCCCCTCTTCTGCAGCCACCTATTCTGAGGCGTTCAATTCCTCTGCTGCCTTCATGTTAACACACTTGTCAATAATTTCAAGCTTACCTTCTTCTACCATTTAGAATTGTATTGCACATTTTAAGCTGAGGAAAGCGAACAAATCCTCTCTCGTCAAACTTCAAGGGTAGTTTTTAATGTTATTAGCTGTAGCACAGATGCTCTCTCTAGTGGCAATACAGTACAATGCAATCTTCTTCTGAGAAATGTAATGAATTTTTAAGTACCTTTGCAAACAAAATTGCAAATGTTAAAACACAGATCACCCCAGCTGCTCAAGTCATAGCCGTCCTCCTGTATGCAGGATGTAACTTTATCTGTTGTTATTTCTCTGTTGGAGTGCATGTCATCATTGGCAAAGTTGCCTGTGGCGTCCCCCAGGGGTCTATTCTGGGTCCAATACTTTTCTCCATATATATATGCTACCCTTGCAAACATAATATTAGTTTCCATTGTAATGTGTTTTCGGTAAACCCAATTGATATCATGCAATTGGATATTCAAAGATGGATATCTCTTAATTTCTTACAAATTAATACAGATAAGTCTTAAGTTATAATTGGGCCCCATCTTGTTAGTGCTCCAATTCATAACCATCTTGGCCTGATCTCTGCTAATATATATTCAAACTGTAGGAATCTTGGAGTCATTTTGATTCCAATTTGAGCCTGAACAAACATGTTACGACAGTGGTGCAGTCATGTTTTCTACATCCAAAATTAGTTTTTGTTTTTTCTGCTTTTAATTACCTGGAAATTGTGATCCATGCTTTTAATTATTCTGTACATACACCCTTTTGTATTTTTTTTTTTATTTCTACAGTTTTAGTAATCTTTTAAAGCCCCTTGTAACACTGTTTTGAAGTGCTCTATAAGTAAAGGTTACTAACATTAAAATTTAAAACATTGTGGGTAAATATTTAATCCCCACACCAGATAATGTGAACACATGACATGCGCATCAGGTCGTATGTTGGATGAAAGGTGATCCCAGACTGGGGCTCTGGTGGCAAGGCAGCACAGGAATCCCGGAGCAGCGGTTCAGCGCAACAGCTGCCAATCCCCCCTACCAGCCCCCTTCACTCCAGCCCCAGCCCCCAACTGTCATCCCCACCCTGGCCCGCAGAGTGGAGGACAGATGGCTGGGCACACCCCAAGGGACAGGTATTGTTCAGTTTTGGTATCCCTCTGCCCCCACCTTTCTCAACAACATTTGTCAGACAGGAATCTCCCTGTAATGCAAGCTCTGCCGTCCATGGGTAACCTATCTACAGTAAGCATCCATGAAAGAGTGTGTGTGTATTGGAAGAGTGAGGCTTACCAGTGAGTGAAGGGAGTTCTCGTAATTTGGGGAGGAGGGGGTCTGTCCACCAGCACGAGGCCACTGGTTAGTACCTGATGAGAGAGAGAGAGAGAGGGGGGCAATCACCGTTAGCAATGTAACACAGCTGATTCACTTTCATAACAACATGGCTGAGAGCTTTACCCTGCTCCACTGGGTACACTGACACAAAGGCTACCTGACACACAGCATAACACGCAGTCATAACGCACTGACATCCTGATTTTCTGGTTTCTTGTTGCTCTATTTGAGGTATTTTTATCTTTAAGGCTCAACTGCATCACTTCCTGATGACTGGACCGCATCCTGACACATGAGCCAGTGGAGGAATAGTCGAACGCCCACTTCCACCCTGGGACGTACTCTACATCCGCTCATTAATGAGCTCATAGCTAAGAAAGGCCGGGGAACAATATGAGCACTGATAAGAGCTGGTTTTTGACGCTGGCTATCCTTGACACTTCCTTCTTCCTGCACACTTTGAGGCTCTGTAATACATCAGAGTGATCAAAAATGCAGTGCGGTTAAACAGGTGGCCGTCCTGATCAACAGATCTGAACCTCATCTGATTAGATTAATGTGATACCGGCATCCCAGGCAGTCAATCACATACCAAGCAGAGTTTTAGCATAACATGAGTCCAACAGCCTTCCACACTTGCCAAATCATCTAGGCCAAAAGAGACACAAAGAATCAATCTATGTTGACTTCCTCTCCAAAATTCAACAGAGCATTATAAAAGTCCAAACAGATGTTGAACAGATCAAATTTATACCTTGATTAATTAAGGTCAAACCCATTTCATATCCAAGAGTGGATATCATTGATAATCAACAGTATGATGAATCTGATCTAAAGCTTAAGGCATCAAAGTGTGTTTAAATAATTTCAATCATCATATAAAAATACACTCTGGCACTGCAGGATTTGAAATTAACAGCTACCATCTGTTAAATTACAGTAAAAATTGGAAGTGAGGGATTATCCTTTCAATTTTAACAGCCACTTTGATTACTCATCTTTTCAAATCATTTCCAGAGAAAAATAATTTGTAGGAAAACTCAACACATCTTTGAACAAAAATAGACAGTTGTATTTCATTTAACTTTGTATTTTTCCTATGAATAATTAAGATGATGAGTCTGCTTCCCATCAACATCAATGGCCAATCCCTGCTGGCTCTGTCATGACTGAATGTAGTTAGAGAACCTTCTACACTGAGAAAACTGCAAACCGCTGTGGGCCTCAGCTGAATACTGAATACTCTCTTGGCTATTCTCTAATTTCTGAACACTTGTCAATGATTTTTGGTGTTGAAGTTTGGAAATGTATCACACATCCACAAGGAATGGTAGGCCTATACAATCAGGGGTCAGTTTGAGCAGCATTAGAGGGTATAGTTTTGTTATCATAAAGTGATAACTTCAAGGGAACAGCTGTAAAAAGTCCCACAACTGTAAAGGTCTACTGTATAAAATGGAATTTGCCAATGGGGATTGTGAGGCCTAATTGTTTTTATGAGTGTTAGAACAGTGTGCCTGTGCAGGCCTAAATATGGAGAAATTCAAGCAGCTTTACACTAAATACTAGTGGTTATAATTTACCTTTGGTTGGCAGAGGTTCTGAGTGGATTTTTAAGCTTTTGTGTGAGCCAAAAACTTAATTTACAGCTCTGTGTAGTATATAGAAAAGTAAATCATCTTGATTTGATCTGGTGTAAATTAGTGTGAGAGAAAAGGAATCCACATCTGCTCATCACATTTCCAATTCCAATCCATTTCGTCTTTCCTTTTTCTGAAGCACACTCCTGCCAAACAAACAATGTGCAACAGGAGGTAATGCGTTATACAATCAAATATCCTTAATGGACTTTGACAATAATGAACCCTTCCAGGTTATTTACATGAGGTGGTGTTTGTGGACCTTTCCAGCTCAGCGCTGTCTGCTGTCTATTATGGTGGAAGGAGGCCAAACCCAGCCTACATCCTGGTAAATGGAGTCCACCGGAGCACAAGCTGCAGATGGGGACTTTGTTTTGGCTATCTCTTTATCATTTAGGCCAATTCTTAAAACTCATTGTCGGTACGGTTCTCCATTGCACACAGGAGTAGCAAGCCAAACAAAAAATGTAGACCAGGCATAGGGAATCATTTATACTGGAGTTGCCTGGGAGAAAAGATTTTCCTCATTGTTATTTCCATGAGTAACTTAAAAAGCTACAAAGGGCAAGATGAAATTCTGAGTCCCATCTGTGAAGAGACTGATGTGGCATTCTTACTCGTAATGCCATTTACTGAGAATTATTCATAAATATCAAGGCCTACTTGGTCAGATCAAACACATACCAAACCACTGAATGTAACACCTCGGTTTTCAAAAGAGGTTTTACTTACTGATTTCATTTTATAACAAACAACATGATAGCTTAAATATATTATCTTACAAACATGCGTCTAGCTAGTGTTAAACAAGAAAACACCAGGAATTCCTTTGAAGACTATCACAGTTTTAGAGTGTCTGTACATCTCAACCTTTCAACAGACCACTAAGCTAAGCAAGTATGTAAACCTAGTAAACAGCATCTTAGCAATTAGGATATTTATTTTTAGTAGCGTTCGGGGATGCATTTTGAGAACACTGACTGTGGGACTCTTTTCTCTAACATCTCCCCTAAAAGGATATTTCAGTATTTCAAAGACAGCAAGACAAGAGTGAGAGAGAGAGCAGGAACCTAATGTTAGCAAATTGTATGTTTCTAACAAACACAAGGATTACATCTCCCTTGAGCTCTGGGAACTGTTTAGAAAAGGACTTTCCACATATTCATCCCGAAGAATGTCTCTCTACACTGCCACACTCTTCTATACTTGAGTTTTCATGTTTCTTTACACACACAGCCTTAGAAAAAGCAGACTTTAATTAACAAGCTATTAAAAGTTACTTTGGAAGAGGAAATGAGAAAGCCTCTGTTCTGCCTCAGCTTTCTCCCAGGCGTGAATCAGACAGGAACTCCTCATAAGCCTCCACTGGCTGGCTGCTATGAAAAATTAGCCTGGGGCTCTGGTCCCCACGTGCACCAGAGAGGGCTAATTGAACAAACCAGCCTTGAGTAATGTGCTGTGCATTGGTGTAATCCTAATGATGAATGGATTTTGTGGTTAGCATCAACAGGATGCCAAATTTTTGTGCCAATTTCAAAGAATAGTCCTTTTTCAAACTCCAGATGCGTAATTGTGAAATAGATCACAAAACACAAACAACTGGTGAAAGAATATCCTTTCAAGTGAACTTGTATATGAACAAATGGAGATTTTTCTATTGTAAAAACTTAACAGAGATCGATGAGAAGTACTAATATATTTAACAGCACACATAGTAATATCTATTTCAATTTCTGGATATATGAAATGACAACCCAGCCTATAAATGGTCTGAGCAATTCTGCTGTTCTCCTGTCCGGTGTGGCCTGCTGCTATCAAGCCTGGCTGAGAGTTACTGTAAATAGGTGGAGAGAGGGGATCTCCCCGTGTGAGGCCGTCATCGTCTTCCTCATCAGCTGAGTCACAGCCACCCCCACCCCTCCACCCCACTGGCAGATAAATGAGGCCTTTTGCAGCCCGGTCTGTGGGGGGGGTAACAGCTGTCCATGGGCCAGGGCAACAGCTGAGGATGAGGGGGGCATACGCACAGACAGCTGTCGCCACTACATTACCACACATGACACAACTGCCCGCTAAAACAACACGCTGGGCTTTCCCTCACTCTCTCCCCCCGCACTCGCGCTCCATTTCTCCCCAGCTTCTGTCAACATGTTTGGCAACTTCCATATTCTTCTCTCACGTAGCTCTTTTACTGTCCTTGAAACCTCGATATGTCAGAAACGGAAACTTCCTCAGGTGTTCTGGTGGCAACTAACATGTTCTCTCAACTGTATGGATATGCATTGTTCACTGCTTTCCTGTCTTTCTTCACTGCATCTGTCACGCCAAACATATAAAACTCATAAGGAGGGTTGTCTGTCCAAAAATGCAAACTATTGAGCACTTGTCTGTAAAAACAGGATTATGTAATATCAACGCTACTCCCTCAAATCTTTTCAACAACTTGATGTCTTATCACAAAGTAGGGCCTCTTCTGTCTGGACCGCACCAACAGTTGCCATGAGGCAATGTGTGTTATCAGCCATAAAGACACTTTCAAAGTTAACTGTCAAAAAACTCAAGCACCCCACAGGCCACAGCTCCAGTCAATTTCATTTACATTGTCCCTCCAGTGGTTGTCATTAAACTTTTGTTTCTGTCACTTTTAAAGCAAAAATCCAATCTAAGGCAAAACTTAAATGTTATTCCAAGAGCATTTGTCAGTTCAGTCTAGATTTATGATCATGAACAAGTCTGAGCGAGAAACCCAAGAGCCAAGACTAATCTGTGATGTCACCAGGAGACTATCTGGAGCAGCTCTACCGACCATGAAAACAGGCCCATGTTGTGGACACTGTACCAGCACCTCAGGTATATTCTACGGTGTATTTTCTGGGTCAGAATAAAGCTGATACGCTGAATTTATGCCTCTAGCACTACTACTCTCCGCTCAATCACAATTCTGGCATTTTTAAGAATTTCAAGTACTTGTTAAAACTCTTAGATAAGCTTTACCTAGTAATGGCACTGATAGGGCTGTTTGAATGGATATGCATAAAGTCTAATCCTAGACTAAACTAAAGTGGCCTTTAGAATGGATTCACTTAAAAATGGTGCTAACTGACATGTCTGAGATTAAGCATAGTCTGGATTTAACCAATTTAATTCTGTGGAGATGAGCTACTCCATGACTAAAACTGGTAATAAATTAAGTTTTAAGGAAACTTTCCATACTTCACTCACTCATTCACTGCTTAGTCTTTGATTAATCCAACTAATGCACTACATAGTCTTGAAGTAATTAAATTAAATTAAAGTCATGTTCATGAAAGCTTCTTAATTATCTTAGCTATTCCAGGTCAAAGCCTACTCCTGACACAATCTGATACGTGTCTGTGCCACTGGCCCTCTGCCTATAAAAATAAGCATGTTCCAAGTGCATGTTCCACTCTACAACCAGGTATCCGGCGTGGGTGTATGAGGTGTGTGTAAGTTTTAAAATCCAGAGATTGATGCTGTACCTGCCCTTCCAGACGGGGTGCCGGCAGCAGTCACCACTGTACCTGCTGAGGCAGCACCTGCTGTGGCGGTCAGGGGCGAAGGAGAGCCCACAGGTGTCGACGGGTTGGATGGAAAACTACTGCTAGTGTGGTCAGGTGAGTAAATCTATGGGAACAGAGAGGAACAGAAAGGTGGATGGAGAGATAGGGGGGAGAGAGAGAGAGAGAGAGAGAGAGATTCATCATTAAGGCACCACAAGCAACCCTATATATAAAAAAAAAAGAAAATACAGGTGGCTGTTTCTCCATACTTTTTATAGCTGCGTTACCATCTTCCAGCCAAAACTGGCTCATCAATTATGAGGATTTTACTACCAGGGATGCTATAAAAATGTTCAGGGTGTACATATGACCCTCTAACAGTTGAACCATACACAATATTCACTTTGATATACTGTACTTTTATCTTGCACTGTATCTACTCCCATCATCTAGTCAGTCTGTTTTTTCACACACTTCTCTGGCTAGCTGCAACAAAGAGAATGTACAAAAATGTAATACAGCTGACAAAACAGTGACTGCTATACAACCATCTGATAAACTGTCTGACTGGATTCCAGTTTGCCTGAGATATCGTAGAATTATGGGGTGAGATTTGTGCCACCAGACAACCGAATCCGAATTGTGTTCTGAATTTGTGTGTGATCAATGAAATTGAATCTTGACATTTGAATCTGTTTTTACAGTTTTACAGTTTCGGTAAGTCAGGTTTTCTCCTGCCTCTCAGGGCTTCCATTGAAACTCAGTATTGAAAATCAGTATTGAAACTGAACATTAAAAAACTGTATTTCAAAAGAGGAACGTTTTACTGTGTCTCTGAATTCTTGCCAAAAAAGGCTAGTGCAGAAAATGTCTTGGTTTGCTGCATGATGCCACAAAATAGTTTCATTTAGTTCATCTTTCCTAACCAAATAATGGACAATTCAGAGAAAGTGTAACCTTTCAGTGCATCCCCTGAAAGGTTACACTGAGGTCGTTGAGTTTTAGGATGACATGTCAATCACAAGAGCAGGGAATGGGGAGATTATGTCTTCAAAACTTCCACAGGGATTTCATTTGTTTAAACAAATGCTGGATTAAAGCACAAACACGTCCCTGATTTTTCCCCTTTAATAAGAGGATATTGTGCCATAATGGAACATGTCTCAGAGAACCCAGGGTATTAGGGGTGGATCCTGACTAATTAGCAGAGAAAAAAACAGCCGATCCACAGAGATTTCTCTTCCAAGTTAAGATCAAATTGAGCTTGCAGGAAACCATTTGACTTCTGTGGGGATGATAGAATGCACTCATTATCAATAATCTCCTTATTCAATCTTGATCTCTGGGCTTTAGTGTTTCAATCAACTTGGAGATTCAGGCTAGAGGTTTGGTTGTAGTGTTTCACTGAGTGTGTAGGAGGGATGGCTGTTCTCTAAAGGGACGGATGGAATGGCTATTCATGCTTTTCTACACTCTCAGACCATAGTGTTTCTCTCTGCTCAGCATTTTTACTCTCAGACACTCAATTCAGCTGAAAACTAAGGAGGATTAATAGTGTGATCACAAGTGTGTCGGAAACCAATAAGACTCAAAACAAATCTCCAAATATTTCTTTCGTTTCTCAAAAGCAAGCCGTTTATAACCGTGACTTCTGACCCAACAATATATGACTTTCTATTCTTTTCCCTCATTGGCTACTGGCGCCGTATTCAAAGTGGAACACGTCTCATTTTACTGGAATAAATGAAGCTCCGCCTCATCATCAGTTACGCTCCCGCAGGTGGCATGGGGCCAATAAGCACGGCCAATTTAAAAGGGCGGAGAACAAAAGCCCTACAAAGGGCGGCCCGTGGAGTTGAGCCACAGCAGTTATAAACTCCCCTGTGCCCCCCCCCCCGCCCCGCACCCCCCACCCCCCCTCCAGCCGCCCAGCCCAACCGTGTCCATTTCACTCCAGCTTTGTCATGCTAATAGAATTGAGTCTGCAAATATAAAAAGACTTAATTTGTGATTATCATCCCCCCATTTTTATATTTTGGGTTTACACCAGTAAGCAGTCTACCTCTCAAATGTAAACCCATTACACTTTTATGCATCAGTTTGCGCTACAATTAATTTTTTTTTAAGAAAAAGTGTCTTATTGGACTTCAGTTTGCTAGACAATTTTTTTGAGATTCTTGCCATATCAAGTACCAGAGTGTGTAGCATGTTAAACACTATTTAATAACATTATGTTGAAATAATAAAAGAGAATGTAAAAGAATGTAAGATGAAGGCCTAATCTGGCATATGGAAAGACAGACATACAAATGCAGTCCTGAGAAAAGACTTTATTCCAATCAGACAGTAGGGAGCTGTGAAGGGAACTGCAGAGGTAAGATAAGGAATGCCCATCAAGCTACTCTAACTTCTAGATAAGTGAGCTTTCTACAGTTCTATATGATTCGAGATACTGACATTTTTGTTCTCAATTCAAAGACCCCCAAGTTCCCAGTGTCTGAGCCCCGAGCCTCCATACTGTGTTCCTTGTCTACTTCCATGTCACAGTCTTAAAACAGCATAAACTTCAAGTATTCAACTAGTATGAAGTTCAAGGTTAAATGTTAAACCAGTGGATGGTTTCTCTATCAAATATACATTTTCATTCAGCTGGCAAATCTACCCAAAGAGTGAAAATCAAAGAGTGAATGCTTCTTCTCATCCATACTGTGCTAGTTAAAGCTTACAGGAGGGAGAGACAATTCTCGTACCCAGATTAGACAATGTGCTGTGATCCTTGTGGCCATCTGACAGCGGATTATTAAATACTGCTTTTTTTTTTACTCTAATTATCATACAATAGAGAGCTTCAGGGCATACTTGTACAGAATCGAGACTGAAATTCTAGCTATCCATCCATGTGTGTGTAACTTCTTGCTCCTATGAAACTTTGTGAGCCAGAGCAAGTTAAACACTCAGAGAGATGCATTACAAGATGTCACAGATATCAAGGGTTGATTTTCCAAACTAGAGTGTAATCCATTGGCTTTAAGAGTATTTTTAATGTACAATTCCCTTTCTTGAATACTCTTAGTTTAAGCCCACAATTATCCAGGCTTAGGCCCAAAAACAACTACAAACATATCCTCTGGGCTTTTTTTAATCAGCATTCAGTATAGCACTTAATTCCCAGCATGACCACTGAGGTCACCTTCTTTAGAGGCAGAAGTGGGCCATTATTCTAATGCACTATCTCGATTTGCAGAGAAATCAAAATGCATTTGAGCTTACGAGTGCATAGAAGCTAGACATGGGGTTCACACCCTGAGAGGAGACTAGAGTGGATAGAGAAAGATTTCTGTGTAGCAAACACTTAAGTCACACTGATGCTACCAGGGAAAGAGTGCAATTTTAGATAGTGAATGAATTTTACATCAACAGCCACAGTAGATGCCAACTGTTTTTTTTTTTAATCCAAATCTCCTTTAATTCACTTCCATCAGGAATGTATGGTGAGACGGATTGAATTCCCAGTTGAATGTCGGGATGTAACTCACCGAGGCTAAAGCCTTGCCCAGTGCATCTCCAGTCTGCGAGCTTCCAGTGGCGTTCCCCCGATTTGGAGCAGCTAAAAAAACAGAGAGAGGGGTTCTTTGTAGCAGCAAACTCAGACAAATGAAGAGCAGTCTCGGTGCACAAAGCAGCTGTCCAACCGCCCGGCCCGCTGCCTTTAAAGACTGGACGTTCAGCACTGATTACGATTAATCGATACTCTCTGAGCAGGTAGCTGACTGTCAACATGAGAACGTACCCATGACCCCATCGGCGGCGTTGACGGACGGGGTGTGCGCTCCGGTGACGAATGGTGAAGTGCTGGCGTTGCTTCGATGGAAGCTGGACATGGGAGGAAGACTGGCATTGATGTCCGGAGAGACTGAGTGTGCGGGGTAATTCTGAAAGAAACAGATTTTGAAGTCACAAATGTGTATGTATGTGTGTGAGAAAGAAGGGGCTTCGTTAGCGATGTTCTCATTTATCCTCTGAATTAAATGTACAAGGGTTTCGCCTTTGACATTGTGAGAGACTCTTCCATTTCCCAGCCCATGATGAAGGAAAGGTTATTACAAAGTGGAACAGCGACAGAGAGAGGGTTTTGGGCAGGCAGCATCTGCAGGCTCCCTGTGATGCCCAGTCGGTTGCGGCAGGCAGGTAGACGAGAGCAGATCAAACACTGATACACAGAGGGTCAGCGGTGCCTTCACTGATAATAACCAGGCAGCAACATAAGAAGCGCACACCCGCTCTGTGCTGTGTGTGTGTTGGAGGGCAGGGCTAAAGAAGATCTACGTGCTGACTACACATTAGACATCTCTAGTGTGCTGGCAGAATAGAATTAGGATTAAACTTTGATTTTAATTCTTTTTTTCTATTGCTTTGGTATCACCGGCTGAGCTGCTTACCAGGCGGTCGTGTGAGTGCAGGTTGCTGTAGTTTCCTGACTGTGGCATGTGAGATGAAGATCCTCCCAGCATTCCACCATAGCTGGGCTGACTGATCCCATTGGACGAGTTCCACGGGTCGGAGGAATTGTGGGTCCCATCTAATTGTAAACAGAGATCAGTTCGTCAGAGATCAGTTCTGGAGAAGTTACATAAAATAAATAAAGTCATAATTCAATGCCACACAAAGCAATCCAGAACATGTAGTTTAGTCTCGACTGCCAACCTCAGCTAACCTCCCTCTCTGCCCTTATCTCGGAGTCATCCGAGGAGTACTTTTTTTTGTTTTTGGGACTGAAATATGATCGTTGTCCTGAACACAGCTGAGATAACACTACGCTAAGGGTAACGGAGAGGTCTGCTATTCTGTCTTGATCCGGGACTCAGACTCCACACAGAAATACAGACTGCACACAGCCGTAACATTGCTAAACGCTGCTGGAACAATTGAATCTGTCTGGTAACATCAATGTAAAATGGTATAGCATTTCATTGTGGTTTCAGGACTGATAAAATTGAGCATTATTTGCCACAAATATTAAGTCAGTAAACTGATGCCAAGAATATATTTTGTTCATATTTGTGGGCAATTTTTGAAAGACCAAATCATGATGCAGAATACAGAACAAGTGGTCATTGAAAAACAGCTTGAAAGTCTAGATGGACTTACATTTCATCTAGTCAATGATTCATGACTTTTTACTGACCCAAAACAAAACAAACAGAAAATAGAAATTTCTCAGTTTTGAAAAAAAAACTGATTATATGGTAGTCCAAGCTCTCTGGTGATTCCCAATCCTATTTAACTGCAGCGCCAGATAATACTTTCTCAAGCGAATCCAAAACAGTCAGAGCGGTCGGGCAAACTTGCATCTGAACTTACTCACCAAAGAAAGTGCTTGCAAACATACTGCTGGAGGGCTTAGGAGAGGAGTAAGAAGGTGAATCTCTGTTGAAGTCTTCCGAGTTCGGAGATGGTGCGTACACCTGCCGTAAGAAAATAAACATTATTAGCGAGACAGCATATGGTCCGCCAGACACTGAAGCATTCTGGGATCTATCCAAGTGAGTATTCTTTCAGACGGTTGTGCACGGCGAAGAGGCATTTCTCTACCACATCATATTCTCAAGTAAATTGATGCTGAAGCCTATAAAATCTAGTTTAATCTGTCAGCTCTCGCATCTTAACTGCTGTGAAGTAGACACTTTAAACACAAATGCAATGTACAATCAGGATTACGCAAACAAATATGGGCACATAAAAGCATGTCATCTCACACACACATACACAAGACACAAAAACACACACATTTACATACAGCCCCAAAAACACACACAACACACGCACATACACACACTTTAATGACACAAACCAACCAAGCTCATGGAGGGAGGAGTGGATTATCGGGGGTATTTGCATTTCAGATCATTTCAACTTCTAATGGAAGTATAATGACACCCGCTCACATGCGTACAATAAATGCCTGGCAAATTACAGCATGCCCAGAGAGAAATCAAATAGGAGGCCGCTTTGCTTTCTTTATATTTGTACCTGCAAGCTGGCGGCAGAGTGAAAGGAGAAGCACAATGGGCATGCTGTTGTACAGCTGTGTGTGTGCCAAACTAGGCGGGAGGATCAAAGGGACTGGAGGCCAAACACCAGTGATGTGGTCTCTGACTTCATCCACTCCAGATGGAGGGAGAGAGGGTGAGAGGGAAAGACAGAGCGCAGAGGAGAGAAGAAGGGAGTGAAGGATTGAACAAATTCTCTATCCCACAGACAGGACTATTCCCCATCAGCATGTAGCACTAATCGGAGCCAGACCTGCCAACTAGATCCCACCTGCCCGTTTCCAGCCCATTCTCTGTTCACTTGCAAGATAAATTCCTCAGTTAATGACCCGACATCACACTCAGATGTTGGCATTGAGACAGCTCGCACTTCAAAGATTGGTCTCTAACGCCCGTGGATGTGATGATGGCCAGAAAGGTTGTTTACTTGCTGAGGTTGTTTTGTCAGTTTATGACAGAGCGCTGATGGGAAATATGCAGTGCAACCAAACTATATCAATTCAATGCAATCACTCGCACACACACGCACGCACACGTGAACATAATATCAATGCAGAACTCAGTCAGCTTAACTGACACTGAGGGCCGTTGGGTTTTGCTGAGTGAGCAGCACTCCAGCGTGTTGTCGTCTGGGTGTGTAATTAAAGCACTCTGGGAGGGGTGGTGCTCTCGTGGGTATTCTGGCTCACACATGTGACCAGGGTTGATGGTACTTCTGCGGTGATCCCAGGTTAGCCTCACACAGGAGCCCGGGCTTTTGTCTTTTGCCTCTGTCTGAGTCTCAATGGGCAGCATATGGCAGCGGATAATGCTAATTGTCCTTTTTACCCTGGGCTAACCAGTCAAAGCATTAATAAACCATCCCAAACACTGGGTGCCTCATTCCGCCGGCCTATGGAAGAGAGGGCCCGCCTGGGTTTCCTTTTACAAGGCCATTAATTAAAAGCTGTCACTCAGATGGAGCACCAGGCCAACACAGGCCTACACCAGTTGTTTGAGCATCAGTGGTTGTTTGTTAATAAAAATAAATTCCCTCCTGTACCATATCTTTCACACCTCATTGCAAATCACAGGCCTGTTTAGCTCCACTGTTTACTTACATTAGACATTAACAAACCTCTCATATAACTTGGACCAATGTTCATTTGTATGCATAGTGTCCTTGTATGAAGAGCTCTGTTTAGGATTGGTCCTTTTAAGATGCTTTGTGTAACATTTTCACCAAATATATCAGGGTGACTCATTACTTTCCCTATCAACAGTCCACCAGAAAAAAAAATCCTAGATATTGCAGAAAAAAAAAATACTTGACAGCTATGTATTACTGAAAAAAAAATATCTCACATATTATCTATAACATGAGTTTAAGAAAAACAGTGAGGCCCAAACTTTTTAGGATGCTAATCTATAAATAATTATGGCTTACGGTTGATATGGTAGAAAATGACAATGGACATTTTGAGTTGTTGCTAAATAACAGCCTACTTCAGATAAAAGATACTGTATCAAGTAAAGTCATTGGGTTCAGTCATTGGCTTTCCATCCTAACTGCACTCTGCCTCAGCTTGGAGAAGTGAAGATTCCCTCCCTCCTTCCCCCACATCCTGAAGCCTGTAGCACCTGCCTTTGATGTTCATGCCACACCAATCAAAATATCATATTATGTTAAAACACAGGCTGTCAACCTACAGTAAGAGTAAAACATATAATAACAGGAAGGGAAAGGAGATTAAAAAAATAATAATAACCGAGGAAAAATCAGGCTAATGGCCAAGAAGCTGAAAGAGAGGGTTGAACCACACTGGTAATGGCTTGTCCTGTTCTCATATGTCATTATTTGGAATCGAACCATATCTCTGGGGCATTTCTTTTCAAGTACAAGTCTTACACACTTACAAAGGCTAAACACTTATGCAGCACAAACACAATGGCTCTTCAAACTACAGCTCAGCCTCCTTGGATGGGCATGTTAAACATTTCTGCATGATACCAGCCAATGCTTTAAGGAAAATATTTCAAGGCTGATTATTTTCATGCAGTCTCACAAAGAACAACTTTCATCGGCAAGACTTTTTTGGTGAATTAGGTTAGGTATTATCGGGCCTGTTTTAAGGAAAATGCTGACATGCTAAATTATTTTTATGAGCTGCAGACAAACATTTCATACTTCTCTGGCTGAAATGGAAAAAAAAAATCTGGACGCTTCCCTGGTTAAAATCTTATTGCACTTGAGGGATTTTAGTAAGGAAAGGTAACACCTTAGATAAACATATTCCGCCCTTAAAATCCCAAATATTTGAATTCTTGTGCAATTCACTCGCATGGAACTGGAAGACACAAACAAGCGAATGCTCTCACATCATAAAATAATGAAACCTTTAGAGATGTAGCTTTGAAACAAGTAAACATTCAACCAGGGGGTGGATTGGGAAACCTTTTCGGTCCTCAACTTCATATCTGACCAACCTACTAAATCTAATCATTTGTTACCCACTCTGCTTACCCTAAGCTCACCAAAATAGACTAGAATAGAATGTAAAAGCAGAGCAGAGAGGAGAATGGAAGAGAAGAGATATTGTTCTGACTTTTTTCAGAACACTCCCTGTAATCCATTCTATTATATCCTCTGTAATCTACCATCAATCCCATCAGCCACTGTCAAGCATCGCACTAAACAACATCAAACCACATCAATATGCATTAGGGTACCCAACTTCACATAATCAGTTGGCTGAGATGACAGAGGCATGTAATTAAAGAACTAGCAGGTTTACAGTTTTATTTTGTGTTTGCAAAGGAGTTAAAGCTTTTTACCCAAGTGCACCTTCTGTCAGCAGAGCGGCCTGCTGGGAGTCAAGTTCTCCAAAAACAGAACAGCAGCCACCTTGCAGAATAATATCCATCCTTGATGCCATAAAAGCTGTCTTTTGGCATGGATGCAACCACATCCTCTCTCAGCACATGTGTAGTACACATGTATACAGCAGGTCAGCAAACACACACTATGCATGTGCACTCGAGCACGCATGCTTGCTCGCACGGATGGACATACATATTGGGGAGACAGAGAACAAGGGTTAGCTTCTGGCAATGATGCGTGCCAACCTTTAGTGAGCATGGTATAACCTGTTGCTCTAAAAGACAACAAGAGGCATGCCCTACCTTGAAGCACTCATGTTGCCTCTTTTTTCTATTTTGAATACCTGTGGATATCATTTGATGACATTCCATTTCAGGAGGGGATGCTTTGCGTGAGGCAAAATAAGGAAAATGGCAACTTCTAACAATCACCACAGGGCTTTTGCTTAATTTTTTTTTTCACTAATGGGCGACGGAAGAAAGATCAGTGAGCTGCTCCATCTGTATTGGTTCCGTGCCACCGGCTCACAAGCCAACGGCCCACTGTGAATTCTCCCAGTGCTCCAGATGGTGAGCCTGCCATGGAACTCTGCATTATAACAAATTAATGTGGATGAAGTTGATGCTAAGAATGAACACCATCCTTCTTTCCCCTTGCAAGGAAAACAAAGAAGTTGGTGCTGGTTATTTAACAACTGCTTTTGATCATAAAGTTTGCCCATGCTGTCCACATGCTCTCAATTTTCTCCCCATCACCAACTGTAACACAAGCCTGTTAATACTTAATATGAAAAAGATCAAAGTGATCTTTTGTGCAGTGGGAACAGAAAGGAACTGTTGTAACGAGCCATAAGGAAAGTTGAAACACAAGCTTGAGTAAGCTGACCTTTTCAATACAACATTATAAAAAAGGCCAACCTCTTTATTTTCCTAAATCTGCCTTTTAAACACGTTCACTTTATATAATAGCAAAAATAGCACAGGCAATGACAGGTGGAAATCTCTGTGTATAATTTGCTTATGACAAGATCATTACGTAAGGATTACTGAGATGCACAGGAGAGCTCATTCAGCCATTGTTAGAGGAACGTGTCCTTGAGCAGAGTAGTAAACCCATTAGATTAGTTTTACCGTAAACAGAAGAGGTATTACATGTCATTCAAAGTAAAACCTGCTATTATCTCAACTGATCTTGACACACTCTTACACCTGTGACATAATCACTCAAAACATCAGTGAAAACTAAATTCCTTCACATCCAGGAACAAAAAAACGCCCCCCATACACACACGATGATGCATGTATTTACCAAAAAAGGTACTCACACAGAAAACTACATTTTCAGAGGAAAACAAAAATCAAAGAGGTCATTACTGAGAAGTTCAGAAATCACATTAGGCTCCCTGTGGCGTCAAGAATGCCGATGTGATTAAAAACAGATGGAATAACAGCAACACTGGTGCTTGGAGCTCAATCTGCAAACAGGAAAGTCTAACCTCAACAGGCAGCCTCTTTGCCTTAATCATTCCCAGACTCCCACTTGTTATTATTTCAACCCAGTCTCAGAGTTGAAGCGACCAGCCAGTAAAAATAAATTCAGTGCTGCAAGAACTTTTTCTACCACTCTGTTTAATCTGTCTACGAAAAAGAACTTCAAAAAGCGACGGCATAACTTTTCCTGAACTTGAACTGGACACCATGGAGGTGTTTGTGAACTCAACTGGGGCGCGTTACCAAAAGCATGCTCAAGTAAGTTTATGACACATTTCATCTGCACACTGGACGGAGCTGTCACACAGCTGTAACTGATGTAATGGAAAACCATCAGAGAGAAGACCCTCGGACACATGCATGCACGCACATGCGCAGGCACACACACACACACATTTTTGTAAAAAAATAAATAAATAGAAAAAGCCAGTGGCTGGGTACAAGTATAGACAGACAAACAGACAGAGACACAGAGACAAACAGAGACAGACACACACACACTCTCTCTCTCTTGCCCCTCTCCTCTCTCTCTAACACACACATTCCCAGAAGAGAGATAACTCACCGATTTCCCGTTGTAGTAATACATTAAGGAGTTACTGCCCATTCCAGGGACAGGGTAGGCGCAATACATTATAGCTTCAACAATTAAAGTGATAAAGGTATACGGTTTCAAGACACGGCAGCAGCACACTAGTGTTCTCCCTAGACATACATCCAGACCGCTCAAAAGGGACTAATAATTCTTTCAGTCCTGGCCCTCCACGCACGGACCCACTCAGAGGAAACTTATGCAAAGCAGGACTGTACCACTGCACACTGTGCGAGGGGGTGGCTGTCAGAAGGGAGTGGCTCGCGTGGTACATCCCTCTTAAGCCTCGTAAGTGCTGAGGCAAAGAGGAAAAGAGCGAGGGGGAAGGGAGGCAGCGAGGAGGTGGGTGCATAAAAGATAAAGGGAAGTGGGTGGGACAGAAAACAAATGTGTGAGCGGATTTAGAGAGAGAGAAAAAAAGTATAATTCCAGGCATAAAAAATGCAGATTTTCTGCAGGGGATCCCCAACAAACTGGAACTAAAACCATTTCATTGTAAGCGGGATTTCATTAATATGTGTAATTCAGCGGCAAACAAATTAGTGCATAAATAAGTGCAATGAACCTGTTCCCTTACACAGGTTTTAATCCTGAGCGGCTAATCTTTTGTTTTTGTAATGATTAAATGAGTCTGCAGGCAGTGAGGTAAAATGGGGGTTTTGTAGCAACACAACCATCTGGCAGCAAATTTAACCTGTTCCCACACACAGCTCACACACCAATTAGCATCCAGTAAGGGAAAGTGGACACACTCAACATGCAAACACGTCAAACATGTCAAACATGTCAAACATGACAAATCCAGGTATAAAGAAAGACACAGGGGAGGGGAAATGACATATTTAGGAAATAGAAGATAAATGAGACTTTCAGTGTTGGCAGAGTGAAAGCTTCAGTGGAGAAGTGACTGTAAACAGAGAGAGTTGTAAAGCATGCAACAGCTGCAAAGGGGCTGGCCCGTGACGTCAGGCAACAGGAAAATAATGCTCCATTTCCTAAACCCTGGGGGCCTCAGACAGGGGGAGCACCGGGGGGAAAGCAAGACATGGACAGCCATTTTACCATGGTTTACTGTCACTGCCAGCCACACTGCTCCCCGTTACCTTTATCATGTGGGAGGAGGGAGCAAAGGGGAGAGGAGAGGAGAGGATAGATACCATATTCCACCGAGAGCCCGGTCCGTACCGTCTGACTGCAGCCTTTCATGTCTACCAGTGGAAGCTTCCTGGACTAAACACAGGCCTGTGTACTCATTGAGACCATTATTGTTATAGAAAGATGAAAGCCCCCCACTTCCCTAAGAAAACTGGGCTTTTATTATGTTTTTCCTTTAGTACTGTTATTATTTATCCCCCCCTTTCTTCTCCGGGACTCTTTTAAACTCTTCCAAAGCACTGGCTCTACATGCTGTTACCGCTTTATATCTGGCCCTGTTTCAAGTTGATGCTTTAAGGAAAATTGTCATGATAGAAGTGTGTTTGAAGGGTCCAAAACAAGTCCAGACATAGAGCGCCGTGTTGAGAGGAAAATACATGAAAGCAGGGAGAGATAGGCATTAATTTGGGAAAGTATGCACGCTAACCATACCAGTGCTGGTTTATTCAGGACAGTGTCGGCATGAAGCCCATTTCTGTGTACTGACTATGTACTAGACACACTCTCTCTGTGTGAATGCCGATGTAGTTCAAGTAGTGGGACGTTTTAATTCTATTAAACTTTATGTATCAAGGTTAGTCCCATTGAGATCAATCTTTTACATGTCAGACCTGGCCAAGACAGCAGCAGCACCTCTAGCTACAGTAAAATAGAAAGAAGAATAGAAAAATAGCAAACACACTTCATAACAATAGATAAGACATAGTGGCATAGTCATAAAACAATTAAATGAAAGCTTTGACAATTTCCAATAGATTCAAGAAACTTAAAAAAGGCCTGCTCTCCTGAATTAAACATTTGATGAGTAGTAGATCCACCCTAAATTGTAGTCTATTAAAATACAAAGACAGAAGCCCTTCCCCTTCTGGTCTAAAACAGCATCAGAAGTCGTCTCCTCATCAGCCATCAACACACAGGCGACAGCCCAAATATTATGAAAGAGTCCGCATCAGTCTGGCTGATGAAGCTCCATCCACCTGTCCGCACCACCCATCCCTAATCACATTGCGGCCCTCAGAAGGCGTTTTTCTTGGGATTTGTTTGGGTGTTGAAAAAGACGGAGCAAATCCACAGGCTGAGGTCACCTCCATCTCATGCATGGATTTAGCCATGATGTCATCAGACAGGAAGATTGTTTCCTGTAAGAAGCTCTGGTTCTAATTAGGGAGGGCAGACTTGCAGGGTGGGGGTTGCCTGGGGGGGATTTCTTAATCTCAGAGAAGAAGCCCCTCCTCCCCACTCCCCACCCCCCCAAAAAAAATCATGCATTTGAAAAAGAAACCTTTAAAAGCATTGCAACCTGACATTTTAAATTAACAAGACTAGCAGTGGCTGAAGCATTCTGGACAATATTTAAAATTCAATAAAATATTAATGTTATTTTAAAGCTTTGTTTTTTTTGGCTCATTCATCTAAATTACACTCATTAGCACCTAATATGTCTGGTACATCACTGCTATTAATTCCTGATTAAACCATTTTTCCTCCTTTGTATAATGCTGTTGGCACATTTTCCCTCTCCTTTACTCCTTTACTGTCAAAACAAGTGATTTGGGTAACCTCTTCATCAGCTGCCTACTCAGCACTGCTACAGAGAGCCACGCCCCTTAATCACTTACCAATACAGCAAAAAGACAGATCTGCTTGTTGGTGGAGGTCACTGCTCCACATATGCATGATTTTTAAATTTGTAAATATTAATAATTAGTGCCTCATTAACTATTCCTCCAGGTGGCGAGCTGACTTCCAGCATGTTGATACGATCAATCAGTGCTGTTATGAATGTTTCAACTGGAATTATTCCTTACGGTCAAACTCTGCTGTCTAGTAGCATTAGACCACACAAAATAAACTCACTTTTGAATTTCTTAAAGGAAACTGTACAACATTATTGTTGGAAGGTGTTAATGTTGTACAGCTAACTATTTGAATTCTGACATATTTGTTTACAACCTCAACACTAGTACTGTAGCTGGTGTGAGCTACTATAATCAAAGCAAACTATCTACTCACCAAAATCTATGCTAAATGACCTAAATGTGTGGGCCGATATGAGCACTTGTTTGTTCTTTATAACATAACTAACAGGTTCATCTTCAGTTGGAGACTATCAGTGAAAGCGCGAAGCTAATCAAATTCCTCTTCTTTAAATGAACTTTTTATGTCTCAAGTGAACCCTCAAATATTAAATTACAGGGTTCTGAATCTTGGTAGCTTAAAAAAATTTAAAAAATTGCACTTAGGTATAACTGTTTTTTTTTACAAACCTGTTTTAAAACTAAACATTAGGCATTTAAAATTGTATGTTTCATAGTTAGCGTTTCTGCTCATGTTTCTGGTACATATCATTAATGTATTTATGTATTCATTCATGCACACACGCCTGCAAGCACATACACAGATTCATCGTTGAACACAGCAGTCTTCAAGCTCACTGGGCATTTAAAACTTAGTGATGGCATGTTGGAAAACTAACAGCTAGCTAGATAGCCATACCCCAAGCTAGCAGCACTAAAACAAAGGGCAATGCTTATCAACTATAACTTACTTACGTTTGCACGTCTGACTCAAACCATTTGTTAGAAACACTCAAAGCCCCAAAACTTAAAAATATACTAAGGAGCTTTCCTGTTCACCTAAATAGATATGTGTGCATACGAGTTTGCTTATCCAGAGCAACAATTAGTGAAACGGTGGAATAAGGTCAAATTCCTAGATCAACAGAATTGCAAGCAATCAACAGTAAGGAGTGCTACAGGGTGAGTGCTACAGGTCTGTGTGATCACAGAACAATCATGCAAGAGTGAAGTACTAGGAAAAGAAATAGAACATGTGCTAAGGAGAGAGATAGAAAGGTATCTTTTAGAGCAATTAGTGAGTAGAGGAGAGGAGATATCATTCAATGGGGAGAAAGTGAGGAGATGAACTCCTTGAAAAGATTAGTTTTCAGCCTATAATGAAAGATGGGGAGTGATGCTTCTGCTCTGACCGCAGTAGGAAGGTCATTCCATCATTGGGGAGCCAGGAGGGAGAAGAGTCGATACCGAGTGGAGCAACGGCCGGGCCGGTGCAGGGAAGGAGCCAAGTGGCCCGTAACAACAGGACACCAGGGTTTTGAATTCAATATGATTATGTCAAATAATGTACAGGCTTAATAAATTCCTTACCGCATAAAACCAGTGCAAAATGCATTTTCTTTGTTGGTTCATTTACATCCATTTACCAGCAGAAACGTCATTTTCATGGCTTGACAAAATTGTAACAACTCACTCTTTGGTATGACAGGTAGATGGTTTTAGGGTAGGGGGTTATGAGGGAGAATCCAGTTGGCCTGCCCATCAAGTACAGACCAATCAGTGAAAAGCACGAGGACGGGCTCATACATCCTCAGCGCACCATTCTTATGTATCCGGTGTATGCTGTAACAAAAACACTTAAAAATGAAAGTTAAGAAAATCTTTCATCATAATCAAATAGAGCATCCTAGAATTAGCATGTAATTGCTCCCTCAAACAAGTGCTAAAAAATAAATTACGCAGGAAATGTGATGTCTACATATATCATAATTTATAACAATTCTAAAAGCAAATCCATTATTTTTAAACATTTTAGTGTCACCAATACTTTTTTTAATAAAACAGATTTGGTTTTTGTTGCCATAAAACTCTATTTATAAAAGTTTAAAATGCTCTGATAATTCACTGGGTCTGCCCAGAGCGGATTAACTGACCGATTCAATATTTTAAAGGAGCCGCCAGATCCAGCCGAGGGAAACCAACTGAGGCATCCCACAACCCAAAACAGTTTCTGTCAGCACTACTGCCGTTGAATGGATTATCAGAGGCCAACTGACCTTACACATAACCTCTGACCTACAACTGCGGCCTGGAGTTAAGAACCTCGGCTACAACATGAGCTTCACGTGAGGCAGCGCTGTTCTTTCCAGGTCACAGCAGCCCGGCTTAGACGGTCTCTAAATAACAAACACTCTACCTTAGTGACTGTTGACAGGCCGTGTTCTTGAGCCTGCCAGCGCTCTGAAATCAAGGTCTGCATTAATGCCGCACACTCACGCAAGCCCTACATGAATAATTTACAACAGGCCAGAATGTGAGTAATGACTTTAATCTGTGCATTATTTCTGTGCTCTTTGTCCTTTTAACTCCTTGTTCTCCTCGCAGATGAAAGGAGGTCAGGCCTCTGGCTTGTTTGCCTGCTCCATTATCTCCAGACTCTAATGTCAGTGGTAAATTTCAGCAACCCAAACAAAGATAAACACACAGCCCACGGTCCCAGAGGTGGCTGCGCCTCTGTTCAGGATCATCCCAGTCAAACCAAGGGTGTCTATCTAATCAGCCATCTGATGAGGTCATCTCTGGGGAGCCGACTAACTGAGGTCAGGTCAGAGCCCAACACACCGTCCCCTGCTGGCTGGATGGGCTGATAAACACAGGCTGCACCGACAGAAAATATTAATTCCCTTACAAATTAGGGTCACGTTTCCTTCATGCCTGCCAAACAATCACCTGAGAATAATCATTTTAATGTGAATACGCTTTCTATTCTTTAATAGTGTTGGGGAAAAAGTGACAATAGAAGGCAGTAAAGTAATTTTATTAAAAAAAAAAAAAAAAAAAAACAGCACACAAAAGGCACACACAACTGTGGCTACATGAGAGGGAAACAAAGCAGCCAGTATGTGGCAACACCAGACTTAACCTTGAAGGAAGTTCTGGAGTACCAACTTGAGCGTGTGCGCGCAGTACACACTGAATTTGTTCCGCTCATTTATGTTTTTGCTGCAAAAATACCTAACACATACAGTACATTTTGGATAAATGACCTATGTATTGATCACTGATACCACAATTCTGTGTGCAATTACCTGAAATAAATACCGAACCATTTACAGTAGCATTACAACATAATTGGCAGTAAAAGTTGAATAAATAAAATAAATAAAATAAACAAATAATGAATAAATAGGCAAAATAACAGCTGTGCAATCAATGGAACATTGGCCTGCCTGTTTTACTTGGTTTGAACAACAGAAATCATGTAAGAGCTGACACAGCTGACATGTACAGTTTGATTCATTCTGTCGGTTTCACTGAGACTAACACAGTTCAGGTGACAGTTACACTTGCATTCTGCAGCCTGGCCTCCTAAGTGACTTGGCTTTTTTAAAGCAAGGTGTCGCTGTACCCCTCCATTCTTTTCTCTGAAGGTTCGGACGCGGCTCGGTCTGCGTTATCTCAGTCTGATAAGATCGCCGACTTTCATTTCTACTACTTCTACTGCAGCTAGTTGGCTGCAGGAATAAATAAGGCTTGTTGTGTATTCGTTCAGGGGTCTAGCCTATCATCCTCTCACTCCAAACAAACCACAGTATTTACAACATAGATAATGTTAGATATCTGGGACACCAACAAGGACGTTATTCTGGCTGGCTTGACACTGGTAGGCGAACCAACATAAAAATGCTGAAATGTTGTCTGTGAAGTGGAAAGAACATTCTGTTCATTTTCTATTTTATTATGATTATCATTTTCTTTTATTAGATTGAGGACTATTACACAATTTTCAGTGCATATTTTGATCAAATGAAGCATTTCTTCCTGTAATTGTTTTATAACAGGCCAATACTAGGCGCATCAGCCAGTGTACTTAATAAAGTACTTGGCACTCACACTGGTTCTGAAAAATTATCAGTGCACATCTTGAAGGGATATGGTAGAAAAATGTCTTATATTATAACAGTTTGTTAGAATGAAACACAAATGTCTTCAGATCAGGTATGATCCAGATGCTTTGATTTTCCTATCGTCATTATTTCCCATGGAAATACTGAACCCACCGATGTGTTTGCCACAGTCAGAAGCTACAACTGTCTGTTCTACTGTAGGTTTGCCGACCTCCTCGAAGTCAGTGGCTCCTATTGTTTTCCAAAATACATTAAGTACAGCTCGCAGAGACAGAGAGTCGGCCTGGCAATCATAACACAGTTGCAGTTTCAAGACAACTTGAGAAGATTTTTCTCCATAAAGAATCAATTTGGCATTCTTGGATTTGATATTCAACTAATGTTTTTCTCTCCTCACCTATCTGGGTTGGCTGCGCCCCTTTTTTGACTTAGTTGCACCCTGACATAATGCCATTGGACTAGGGGTGTCTAGTGCTTAATGTAGTGCAAGGCATGATGTAAAACTTACTACCTTAAACAATTTCATGGAGGCTGCTACTCTGTTTCTCCCAACACCGTTTCTAGCAAAACTGGAGCACAATCTAGGCTGTTATTGAATATATAGGCATGGTTAAGCGTGTTCATGTCCATTAACCCTCCCAGTGTCATCTTCCTTTAAAAGCAATTGTTAGTATAGCAACAACTCTAGTATGGGAAAACACGACACAGAGTAATGGGAAAATATGAATATATAAAACTGTAAACAGAGAGATTTTCTTTGAAAAACAACTTTTTGTCATACAACACCGGCCTGTGATTTGATCAACTACATTATCTAGATTGATTATATAATCATCAGCTTTGTGGCCCAAAAATCAACTTTTGCTTAGAGACCCTAAAAGGCCTGGGGTGATCCTGGTCTCTGGCTGTTTACATAGGGCTTTGCTGATGCATTTCATCCAAAGTCTTTTCACCAAGCCCCATTTGCCAAGTCTTGACCTGCTGTGGTTCAAAGAAAGGGGCAAAAATTAGCTGCTCTCTGAGCAACAGGAACATTGCTATTATAGTACGATACTATGATCACTACTGTCTTTGAACTGTTAAAGAGAGATGAAGAAAAAGAGAGAGACAGAGAGGGAGAGAGAGATAGAGATAGATAGAGAGAGAGAGAGAGAGAGAGAGAGAGAATATATCCTCTGAATGTCATGCACCAGACAGCGCTGCAAGGAAAAATTCTGGGTCTTAAGATTCAGAGCCTAAAGCAGACTTCCTCTCTTACAGCTCCCACAGTACAAATCTCTCAGAAACAAGGGTGTGTGAGTGATCTGTCAAAAGCAAATGTCAATCTTTTTTGTCATCCACACTCAGGGTTCTCGCTTGCAAAAGTCCCTGAAGGGAGCTGATTCTCCCCCTGCTCAACCCGCCACTTTCTTTCTCTCATCCTCCAGCCCTACCGTCACCACAGCCAGGGAGGAAGTGTCACATCAAGCCGTTGTGCCTCTGACAAGGGTTTGTAAGAAGAAGAAAAAATAAAGAAAAACCTATTTACACATACAAACAGACACGCACACACAAACACACACACACACGTACACACCATGCCCTTGCAGCTTCCCATAAATATCCTACAAGATACAACTTTTCCCCACAAGCCACAGCGCTGTCTCTCTCTCTCTCTCCCTCTCGCTCTCTCCCTCTCTCTCTCTCTCCTCCTGTCAGACAGGTGCCCACACAGCTGCCCGTCAGCGTCCCTCAGCGTAGCAGCCTGTCTGTCCAATGACAACATGCTCTGTCCTTCGCTCTCAGCACCGCTCAGTTTATACAGTGGAATAATGCATGGAGCCAATTATAGCCAAGGTGTCTACTGTAAAAAAAAAAAAAAAAAAAAAAAAAAAAAAAAAAATAGTAAACGCTTTCATGCTGCAGGTTTGAGGTCTTTGAAGATGTGTATCTGTCACACAAGGCTATAAGCTGTATTTTAATTTGGTAGCATAGATTTGATATTTTTTCTGGGCCAGCCACGTTTTACAACATTTTCAACACACGCCGCATTTGGCGAGGCTGAAAAAAACTAGGTTAAACAGCTGCTTAAAATAATGGTGAAGAATAAGGATTTGTTGGGCATGCACATCACACACTTACAACCACAACTACAGCATATCCATGACTGCAAGCACACACCTAGCAGACCACAGAGGGAAGTATGTGTGTGGTGGAGGGAGGGGGGCGTCTGTATATAAGATGAAAAAGGCCTATAAACATTTAAATGTTTGCAATCACCAGCTGGCCTCTCTAGATAGCCTTCACATCCTGCTGGACTGCAGTGTCAGAGCCTAAATGCACAGAGGATGTGCTCCCATAAATATTTTGATTCAATTCCATCATGTAGTGTACACACACATCATGCTTGGATTTGCAACTTACATTACCCATCTGATTTAAAACTCCTAAATCTATTTTTAGACCGAGCGGGGAGAATACAAGCTCGAGGAAAAAGGGGATTTGAGACCGAAATAAATAAATAAGAGAATTCCCAGCAGTAGAAATAATGATAGGAAGCATTGTGTTGATTTTTTTTATTTTTTTATTTTTTTTATCAAGCAGCTATTCAGGTCTCTGGTGGGGCTCTGGTGCTTACACAAGCAAAAGCTTTCAGTAGCATCTGCAGCTGCATTCCTGCATTACAGGTACGCCGCAGGCTCTTCACACAGCTGCCTCTGGCGGAGCAGCTCTGACTCCAGGTGCGCCTTCACCTCAACACTTCTTAACACCACCGCCGCTACCTGCCATGTCGATGCCAGCACCACCAACACAGGTCTCGGCTGATAACCGCCTTCACACACATTCACACTCAGCGACAGTCACTATACAACTTTTTAAGGGCCATAAGCAGCCCCTTTACACCATTCAATAGTTCATGGCACCCTTCCTCCCACCAGTCCAACACCAATATCCTTACACCTCCGAAAAGCTGCCAGACAACCACCCACTCCCCCTTCTCCCCATACAGCACCTATCTGTAAAACTGGCTTTATGTTTTCCTTTCTCTGACAGCAGGTTATAAGAGACCTATACCCCTTTATTCAACGCCGCCATCTTTATTCTTTCAAATGGGATCAAAGACTAACTGGGATAATTCCTCCAAGCTCCAGGCTTTATCTTCTGAGCAGCACTGAGTGACAAGAAGAAGCTGTATTTTATCCCATGCTCTGTCACTGTTTTTCCCCATCTAGTATTGTACTGCTTGATTGTACTCTTATGAGTCACAGAACCGCACCTGCGCCCATGTGTTAAGTACTGACAAATAAAAGCCCAGCGTCCATTTACACAACAAAGAGATGTAACCCGCGAGGCAACCGTTCTTCGCCTCCCTCCCTCTCTCTGACAAGACCCCCAATATATCACTTACTTAAGAGGAAGGCAGCGCACGTTCCTCATGCTGCCAGAGCCTGCCTCTCTCCCCCCATGCTCTGACAAACTTGCATTCAAATACAAATCCAGAAACAAAAACGCATCCCAGCCTTTTATGTCCCGTGGCCTGTTCCATATTTGATTTCAGCGTAACAGCAACAGAGGTGACGATTATCACAGCTCCGAAAAGGCAAATCCAGTCTCTGAGTCCCTCATCTAAAAAAAAAAAAAAAATCCCTTTTTTTGTTTAACAAAAGAACAGAGAAGGGAGGGATTTTGGTAAACCAGTTGCTTCTTATTAAAAAAAAAACTTCACTGGTACCAGTACTAGGAATTTAAGGCAAGGCTTAAACCTTTGCCAATCCACTAGGGTTTTAACAATGAACATCTGACTTAGTGATTTATGCATATTAATGAACTCCCACACCCCCCCGTCCAGGCGAGCGCAAGCTGAGCTCCACACTTCTCTGCATCCTAATGGTTTCTGCTCCACCGGGATCATTACCAATAGAAATTTCAGAGATTCTGTGCTATTAATCTCTGTCTGTCCTCCTGTTCGGCTACATAATGACTAATTAAACATCAAAAGAGCAGAGCTGGGGATCCGCTCTGACAGCTCTGCTCTCTGCGTCCCTTCTCCCAGGAGAGGCTATGAGGAGGCCAGACTGTGACAGGGCAGCGCTGAAAATCAATCACCTCGAGGTACACATGTGTACGCTCGCACGCAAACGCACACGCATGCACATTCGCGCACACGCACATGTACGCACCAACAAAAAAAAATAAAAAATGCACAAGCACACTTCTTAGACATAAGAAGAGACATTTCCACACTAACATTAACACTGAAACCACATACACAAATATTTAAAAACACTCAAGCATGCAACGTCAAAACTTTGGGGGAAAAAAGAAAAACAAAAACGCCTTCGTATATTAACAAGGCACCACTGGTGTCACTACACAGCAGATCTTTCAAGGGCCCACAAAAACAAGTGAATTCCCATCCAAGATGTGTGGTAGTGATGTCAAGAGCGCTCTTTGTGTGCGAGTGCTGTGTGTGTGTGTGTGTGTGTGTGTGTGTGCGCATAGATGTGTGTGTGCTTCAGTAAGCTCACTGTGAAATCTATTTATATGAGAGGTAGATGATCTTCCACTCACAGATGAAGGCAGGCCAGGAGGGACCTTGCGAACTTTCTTTGTTTGTACAGGATCTGTGGAAAGATAAAAGCACATCTATTCACTCACCAGCAAAAAGGAAACAACTAGAAACAACTAGAAATGGGCTGTAAACCAACCGTAACTCTTTGTTTTTCCAGACACTGGTTTCATCAACAAAAATCATTGAAAACCTTTATTTGTTAATGAATTACGACTGCCACGCAAGCAAGCTTTAAAAGGAAAAATCCATCCTCAGGTACTCTTACTCTGTTATACATCATCAATCTGTGATGTTTAATGTATTCCCGGAGTTATTTTGTGATGAAATGTTGTAATTTACCTTTCTGTTGTTCCCACTTTCCCTCAACCTCAACCATCTATTCTTATATATACTCGTCTATACCTCCAGAGGGTGTGAACTTGTTGCATTGTACTGTGGATTGTACGTAACCAGAGCAACGTTAGCTTGATGTTAGAAATTTGTTTTTCCACCTTCAGTAACTTGCAAAGCACATTAATGAATATATTTGTGATTACTGGAAGAGGAAAAACAGTTTACAACCACTTTCTTAAATATCTGAGAAAATATTTGTCTTATATGACCTCCAGTTCATAAGCTATTGAAATTTGAATATGTTCATACATAAGAGAAATATTTTCTCAAAGAAAAAACCTAGAAACCTGCGGTTGTAAATTGTTCTTCCTCTTTTAGTAATCACAAATATATTCATCATGGTTAGTGTAATCAAAATTGTATTAAATTATGCCCATAACTAGATTACTTGAAATAGGCCTTTTTGTTTTGATTCAAAGGTGCAGAAATATAAGACGTAGCGTGACATCACCATTTTTATAGAGCCATATTTTCCCTTATGTATAATGACATTTGTGGAGTGGCCTTCCTTGAAAATATAAAAACGATTAGATTGTTTTGATCACCCTTTCTAAATAAATTAGAACATGAATCTGACATTTAAAGGTACAATTTTTCATATATAATAGCATCTGGGGTCCAAATATAAGCATTTTGTAGAACTTTTAAGGAGAGAAGTGTCCAAGCTTTGATTTGGTCATATCTAGTTTATAGTATGTTATACTTTGGGTAGCTTTCCATGTAAATGGGTATTTGCTGTGGGAACAGGCCTATGTCTTCCATCCTTCCTTTAAGTAACTTCATTGTGAAGATCATAAAGTCAGGGAGTCCAGGATAAACCAGGCTATTCCAAGTGCTATTCAGCCCCACAGTTAGTTGAACTGTATTTTCCAAAACGTATCCTGGCAATTTAAAGCATTCTGAGGAAATTAGATTTCCATTTTATACAATTTGATTTGGATTTCAGATACTTTTAACACAAATCATATTGGAGCCACTTGGCTCTGCAACAGACCTGTGTAACACTGATTCTGGCTCTCACATACTGCAGTACTCCCTGTCCAACCTGCATTTAGTCCTGACCATTACTGCCCAAGTATGCCACAGTTTTTACTCACAACTGGGATGACTGGTTAGTTCTCATTTCTGACTGGTTAAGACATTTTCGTTGACCAATATAGAACGTCTTTTCATTAAGATTAGTTAGCTAACTAAAGACTATATTCATCCCTGAGGAGAAATTAGAGAAAATACATTTTTGAAGAAAACTAGATTCTAATTTTTAGGTCATTTTGTGTCAGTATAGTCCCTGAGATGGCACTGACCAATGGGAGTGGGGTCTGGTAGAGAGCGTCTTCTGGGATTGGCCCCAGTGTAGGAGTAGAACGGAGCAGCCGGCTTCCCCGACGGAGCCACAGAGCTGGGACTCGCCATCCCGATGTCCGGCCTTAGAGTAGACTGAAAGAGAAAACAAATACACAAACGCTTAAAAAAAGTGGACAACAGCGGCTGTGTGTGTTAATTTCAGTCTTGTTTGCAATAACAATGATCTTGTATAGTCTGCCAGTGATTTCATGCGCTGTCAACTACATTTTATCAATGAGGCTATTAAGGAAGATTCATTCTCAAGAAAGAAGTGCTCTGTCTGAAAAAAGAGGGTTTGCCTCATTTTGAATCAGAGGTGGGCGATGTGACGATATTACATTGTCACTGGTTAAGACTTAAACACACGACAAGTCATATACGACATAATGAGGCCAATGCTGGCCTCATTAGCTTAAAGTTAAAGTCAGGCCATCCGTGGAAATAAAAATTTGATTTTAAATGACTTGCCTGGTAAAATGAAGGTTAAATAAAGTTACTAGATTAGGATACTTTACTACCTGAGCCAAGATATGGAGCACACAAAATGAAATGTCAATAAAAATTAAACTAAAATATAACAATAATAGATATATACACACACACACAATAAAATATCAAGTCCTTCATTATTTGAATAGATTGAACAGAGAAATAAACAACAATCAACAAAAACCCATGTTTGATGATTATGCAGCCGTGTATAACCGTGTGTGACATATAACAACTAAATGAATACAAATGTGCTTTCCTAGATTATTATGCTTCCATAATACTCATGAGTTGTATTTGTTTCTGTATTGATAAAACAGGCCTATGCTGGCAAGCTAGCTTCTGTGATGCTAACAAGCTAGCTACTGTGATGCTAACATGCTTTCTGAGGTTATCTGTTTATTATTTAGATAACAACATACAATGCAGCTCTCATGAACTCCACAGACCCAACCAGTCTGACCAAGTGATTTCCCTTTCCTCCACTTCTGCTTAGACTTGTCATGCTTTGCATAGATTTGTGTTTGTGACGAAGCCCATATTTAAAAAATCTAGAGATCTATTTTTATAGATTTATACCACTGGCCTACCAGCAACAGCAACCACTGTCACAGAAATACACTCCTGTAGACTACAGAGCGTATACTGTGCACCGAGACAACACCAGAGAGGCCACTAACCTGCTCGTTTTTACCCATCTTCCTCTATTTCTCATCCTATCGAGTTCATTTTTTAAATACAGCAAAAGAATCTTTGTAATGTAGCAACAACCAACACCACACACACACACACACACACAGTATGTACTCTGCACCACAGTGCATCAGTGAGACAGAGAACCAGTCTGTTTCCCATCCTCTCTCTCTCTTTCATTCTAAAAGTGAAATCTCATATCAAAGAGTGTGTCTATCAGATTTGGCCGAAGGATGTGTAAAATTGGCCAAATGTGTCCAGAAATTGGCCACTGGTACGTTCGATCATTTATAATGTGGACTCCAGTTTAAAATGAACAATTATAGAGCTTTGATATTGAGTTTTTGTGGAGAGTGAAGAGGATTCTGAGCTGATGGACTGATCACCTCAATCTATGTATCCTGTTCTGTCAGCCGGTTTCTGTGTCTGGCTTTTAGTCTGCATAGTCTAGTCTGAGGTCTTTAGTCAAACTGGTTGTTTCAAAATTATGCAATCTACATTCAACTGCAGTTCTGGCCTATTAATACATTAGAAATCTAAATGATAACGATGACAGATGAAATTCTATGATTCAATTGTTTAGTTATCTTTACCTCTCAGTGTTATGGTTTTAACATTTTACAATTGATGTTTTCTGTAATGTTTTGCAGACCAATTAACTTGAAAAATGTTTGCAGTGGATATTTTTTTTTTTTACATAGAAATAATTTTTCCAAATTGCATAAGTAAATTCTTCTGCAGGACAAGTGAAAATCTGAAGAAACCCCCAAAAGACAATTCAATAACTTAATATAAACTGTCACTTTCCCGCAATATAGTCAATAGGTCGCCTGGCTGCTGGCTGCATGTCTCATCTCTGGGAAACAACTCAAATTAGTGTAGGAAAAGTACAGGATGTCAGAGAGCTACCACAACACTGTGTCAGATGGGCCTTGTTTAGCGCTGCTCCTGGCGTTCTGTGATGCTGCTCATGTTTAGTCTGTGTCACGGGAGACTGTGGCAGCCTCTGAAAGCTCATCATGTCATCCTATCACCAATATCCATTTGACCTCTACACCCCCAGCAAACTGGGTTAAGAGGCCAATTAAGAGCCCGGTCTTATGAGGCTAATCGGCTGCAGACCTTAAATGGAGAGTCAGGGATCGGGTGAGCGAGTGTAACTCAGAGGGATGGGTAGTACTTGGCTTGCAAGCTTGCCTTACATGTCCCTTGGACCCTTTGCAGGATGAGGATTGACATTGCAATCAGTGACCTTTCTAGCAGAGGTTAGAGACACAGCTTTGATCAACAATCCTAACACAGGTGCTAACAAATTCCAAAAAAATAAGATTATCCCCTGAAACGTATGTGAGGGGAACTACAAAACAGATGCAAATCATTATTTCTCTAACTTGGGCCATCAAAGCCTGTCAAAGTCAGCTGTAATACGAATTCACTAAAAAAAAAAAAAATTGGGGGAGAAACAGGTTCTGTAAAGTGACAACCTGTCACTGATGCCACAGCATTGACAAGGCACAAAAGACCTACTTCTACTGTTGCCTTTGTTCAATGATATTGAATCCTTGCAGCAACATTGGGTCAAGCTTCTTTTTTTGGAAGATATGCAGGAAGAAACCACTGAGGAGCCACACAGATTAAATGAAATACCAATCCTTTCTACAAGTATTAAAGCTTTGAGAGACCCGGAGATGGCAAGGTTTCTGTGTTTGGCAGCTTGTGATTGACTGTGACCTGGCCTGTGAACACCTCTGGATTAGTTTCTTTCACCCAAGTATCAATTGGAGAGGCACTTTGCACCTTATTCTGAGGAGGGAGCAACCTGTCATACAGGAATCGGATAATCATACTCTCACAGCTGAAAGACTTTGTAGTCATTAGTAATAGTACTACTAAACCTTTGGATCTCTGCAGTTTCTACAGATTTCCTCTCATCTCACTCAGCTGAAAATATAAAAAGCAGAATTTAGCAGGAGATTTGCTGACGCTGAGGTTCAGAAATTCAGGTTTGCAATTTTTTTTAAATTCACCTGCAGTTCATGTGGAGTGTGCCAGTATACTAAGGGTAGAGTTGAATGAATGACCAAGTTTGAATAGATACCACAGCTCGAGCTTAAGGCTGCTGGTTGCTGAGCATGTTTGCAAGCACCTTTTTGCATGAACAAATGTTCTAAAGATCAAAAACATCCCAAAGGTCCCAGCTTACAGACCTGCACTCCAATCTCGGACTTTCAATCAAAGAAAAGCTACCAGGTTGTCTGTTGGGAGCAAATAGCTTAGAGAACAATCTCTACAGGCCTATAGCTAAAATCCCTGCAGCCTTTGATGTGTTGTATTTAGGCCTGTGACACATCTTAGTTAAATGAAACTTGTAAAAACTTGCCTAAGAAATTAATTATTTTACTCCATTGCTTTGCTTGATCGAATTCCATACAGCCACTAAAGTGTCATGTTTAGGCCGGTGAAGCAGGCTTGTATAACAGTAGGCTATATGGTCCATGGTAAGATTAAAGATAACCAAAATTCTTTATTTTGTATAACTACATTCCATGCTGGCTACAAATCATTGATCTGCCATGTTGTTAAGCTCTTTATGTTAAGCAGTCTGTATATTGGAAGGGGGCATTTAAAAACATGGCCAAAGATCATTAGCATGATTAGATTAGTTTTTATCATTCTTATATGTTGGTCCAAAACATAATTTGCATCCAAATAGAATCTTATTGTAAAAACAAAGAGCATGAGGAAAATGCCAGAGCATTAACAGGCCACAGCTGGTCACAGCACTTAAGATATCTAACCCAATAAGAAAGGGGCAGTTAAACATCATGTTCAAATGATGTAGTGATACGGTGCTGAGAAAGGCAAACTGCCTCAGTATGATGACAAGTCCATAACTGATGGGCTCTTTGGCAGATATCTGGAGCAATTTTGTAAACTTGTGGGATGGATTGTGAAATTTCCAGCAGACGGGTTATGAAAATGGTGTGAACATTTGGTTGTTCATTAAAAGACAATGGCAAATCATCTTGGCACCTGATGGCCTTTGATTATGTGCAAATCCTGTGCTGTAAAAGGTTCAATGGTGGAGCCCACCAATAACCACCGGAGGGGTTATAATGTTAATATGGCTGTTCCCAGCCTACATTCTTTTTAGATTCTCTGAGGAATGAAATGGCTTTTTTGGTCTTCTTGTTTTTCTTCTTTGACCAGACAAACTGAGTCTCTGCTAACCTCAGATCTCTGCAGCTGCAGGCCTGCATGAATTCCCCAGATCCTACTCAAAATATCTCAATTGGTATTCCCTCCCAAAATGCTTTTATCAATAAGCAAGCAACTTAAAGCAGTAGTTGTTTTATTTTCAATGTATCTGACCAAAAGTATATGCATATTTGTGATCATGTAGTGTACTGTTAGTCATGTTCTGGTTCAGGTTCTGCTCACAAACAGGATATTCAACAGGGTGAGTGAAATAAAACAATTTCCCTTATTAGGGATTCAAAAAATGACAGAGACTCAGCTAGCCTGAGTCCCTCAGCCAGGCTGTTCCAAAGCATAGGCTCTCTGACTGCGAAATCCCGTTCAGGCTCATAAGGGGTCGAAAGGTCAGAGATGTAACTTGGGGCCAGACCTTGTTGAGCCTTAAAAACTGTGAGATCTTGAGATCAATTCTAAAATTAACAGAAAGCCAGTGCAAGGAAGCTAGTGGAGGAGGCTTAGAGGTAAGCTAGGGGGTAAAATGGTCTCGTCTCCTAGTCCTGGCTAGCAGTTGGGATGCAGTGCTCTGCACCAGTTGCAGTTGAGGGAGCTCTTACTTAGGAGTAGAGGGATTTACAGTAATCCAAGCGTGATGAAAAAAAATGCATGGATTACCTTTTCGAGATCAACTGAGGAGAGGCACGGTCTAATTTTAGCAAACATGACTGAACAACCCTCTTTACCTGAGAGTTAAAACTAAGCTCTGAATCAAATGTTACTTTCTAGCTGTGGGCTCAACAAAGGCTGAAAGGTTACCAAGACTGTCCAGAATGGAGTTGATGGAGTAGAGGGGGCAAAAAAAGATAACATCGGATTTACTGTCATTCAGTTGGAAGGTCATTTTTGAGTGGCACTCCTTAAGGCTATTTAGTTACTGGTACATAAAGTTGCGTGTCGTCAGCATAGCAATGAAAATGGATGTTATGTTATGTCATGTCTTCACTTCAGAAAGTCCCAAAAGACCATTTTTATTGGCAAAAAAAAAATTTCAAATATAGCCAATCCCAACCTCGATATTGTCTTGAGCGTCACTTCTCAATAATAAGCAATAATGCCCATAGAGCACTAGAGCACCCATTGTATATTTCACTATAGGGCCCAAGAGTGCTCGTCATTTTCCACTCCACTAAAATGCATCAAAAACAGAAAATCAAGTTATGAGCTTTGTTTTATGGATACTTCAGGTTGTCGATGAACCGGAAGCGGAAAATGTATACGGTGATATTGACTGGGTCAGTCAATCATAGTCCTAAAAATGGCCGCACCTCCTCGCTTTTACAACCTTATGGAAGCCATGAGAATGTGCTGTTAAAAAGATCCTGACCCACCATGTATCATGGAAAGTGATAAAGACATTGTGAGTTGAAGTTTTTGGATCAAAATTGTTTGTCCTTGTTTAATAAAACAAGACACAATCAGCTTTACTACATATCGGGACTACCTAGTCCTCACTGCCAGAGACAGACACCGTTTTCTGGGAGAGTGTATCCAAGACTCCATAGGGAGAATTGTTGTCTGAACTTATTACGCTTTTGTGTAGGGCTGAAGTACAGGATGTTTTCTCTTGTATTTTGAAAGCCTAGTGTTAGCTAAGATAAGAGGGATCTGTGTTGTTGTCATACTGTGGCAGTTGACACTAAGACAAATAAGAGTCATTCTTAAACTGCAACAACTACTGGAACTGATCCTGGAATGGAGCCAGGAGTGAACTTGGGTCGCACCCCCCACATCTACAAAGAATTTTACAAGAAAGACTGTTAAAGTTTATAGGCTGCTCGGCATGCACATCTCAATCACAATGTCACTGACCACAATGGGAATGTAAATAAACTTTTTTCAGGCAGGGGAGGGCAACCGTCAAGGGGAAGACATTTTCTGATGGCATTTCCACTTATGGGTTTCATAACCAGAGAAGTGCGTCATGCTATACAGCAGGAAGAGTCCAAAATAAGAGGAAACCAAAGACAGAAAAAGAATGGAAGAAAAGGAGGAAAAAGAGATCTCTCCCCTATTTACTTAATGACATCAGGCACAGAGAGGGAGCCGTGGCTTCTGCATACAATCAAGACTTTGTGTTGAACAAGTGCGGCAATAGAGAGGGGGAGCTGTGCTGTGCTCAGTGGCCCTGGCCTAATGGAGGTGCTGAGAGTTGTGTTGTGTCAGTGGGCTGCTTCTGCTCAACCAGACTTAGTAGAAAATATATGTATACCTCTCACTCTAATTAGTTGCTCATTATCAGTAAGCCTTTACAGCTCTCATTCTCACATACTGCCACCCCACTGTGATTTATTTTTGCTTAGATTGGGGCACTTATCACAGTCTAGAAAATCTTGTTTGACTTGTCTGCTTGTCAGTCAGTTTTATTGACGGTATCACCAGGGCATAAAAAAGCTAAAATAAGAAATCAAAGTTCTATATACTTAGATAAAAACCCAGGGAGCAATAACAGCTTATCAGCTGATAGGAAACTTACCTGGCAGCCCGATGCTCCGGTATCCCTCCCATAGCCATGAAATGAAGCTCTCTCCGATTTACCTGTTTAAACAAAGAAAGGCTAGTATTAACAATTGTTATCTTTTATAAAACTAGGGCATCCATCACTATTATAAATTCAATAAATGCATTGCATGGATCTTAGGAAGGCAAGGACATGACCATATGCACTAATAGTGAATAATACCTAATAATAGACTACATACAGTCTCCTGATCAGTTAGACATGTAAAGAGCTTCTGCAGTTAATCATTTGTTGTAGTGCGAATTCTCAAGCTTGTTTGGTAACAAGGTTTTGTCTACAGCTGCAAAAATTTGGTGCTTTATCATAGCCAAACCAACAGTTATTAAGCAGATGAGCAGCATTTGAACTTAAATGTGCACACTAGTAAACAGGTTGGTTGAGTGGTGTCTAGTCAGGTACGAGGGTAATTTGGGCGTGTTACCACAGTATTTTAATACCAAATGGCAAAGCTTACAGATGTTGTTCCTTTTATTGAGTTCATCTAGCTCTTTTTTGCATGTGAATCCAAAATGCACCCAAGCATCTGCCCTGACTTCCTGGCACTGGCTATTTTGGCACCTGCCATTACTTTTAAACAGAAGAATTTGGTCAAGTGTGTTCTCCATAGTTATCAAAGCTGCTGCAAAATGGTCACTAGAGTGACACCAAAAACAAGACTGGCACTTCTGTAAAACACGGGGGCTTACAAGTATTAATTTCAGAATTTGCAGGAATGATTCTCAATCCGAAAAAATAAAAATCATGATGTATTGGTGTATCGTGTAGCTAAATGCAAATATTAAACCATAAACATGCATATGAGCATATGAAGAGCATAACTGAACATTAATGTAAACAGCATATGAACAGCATAACAGTAAACTAACTTATGTGTGACCAAGTTTTTAATATAATAATGCAAATGTAAAGAATATATTTTCAGTGGATCATTCACTGACAGTGCAATAAGTCTCCAAGAGTCCTTCCATCAGTGTCACATGTCTGGCATGCTCTCCTCAAAGAGAGGCTTCCAAGCAGCCATCAGGGAAAAATAAAACTTACAGCACACAACGCACATGAATCATACACTTCACAATATCCAAACTCAGCAGTTTTATTCCCATGGAAAAACAAACAAACAAAAAAATGAGAGCTCCTACAGGAAAATGATGAATAACTTTAACAACATCATACATTATTTTTGTCAGACTTCCAAACATTACGAGCACAGACACAAGCAGTGGAACTAAATTCTGTTTACTCTGGGGAAAAGGTAAATATTTTTAGTGAGTTAAAAACTTGCATAGCCTGGATCTTTTGTTACACAATGACTGATCTGAACATTGCTTTCACAAGCACAGGTGAACAGAGCCGCATCTAAAAGAATTCACATGTGCTTATCTGAGCAGTCCTGCAGGAGACAGTTGTACTGCATCTGTGCATACTGTCTCTAGAGACTGGGGGAGCGCTGGAAATCAGGGAAGATGGTTTAACTGGCAAAGCTGCTTCTCTTGTTGTATCAAAAGAGTTCATTTGATGTGATATAGCAATTCTGAGCTATCTCTCTTTCAAAAGGAAAATAGGATTAAGTTGTTGGTTACCAACAACATTCCCTACCATGGGAGTATAATGAAGCATCTCTCCTTTGACTCAGAATTTTACAATTTTTTTAATTTTCTGTTACCTTTGGGTGGTTTAATGAAATTCATTATCACTCATAAAATGTCCTCTCTGAGGAAAAGATCTGGTCAAGTCCAAGAGTGAAATATTCATTGCCAGCATGTGTTTTGTCACACACACACTGTGTCTGCTGTGAATAATTGATGGCCAATGTTGTTGTTTCAGGCCCCACCAGGGCAGACAGACGCACTCATGAAAACACACTCTCACAGTCTGCACTACGACTGTGAGAGGTAGTCGCACAGCTCCCTCAAACCTCTGCAGCCAGCCAGGCCAAGCGCTCTGACATGCTCTGGGTCCTGTGCACAATCGACATCAGCAGCCCAAACTGAGAGGAAAATATCCCCAAGGAATCAGTCGGGAAACAGGTACACATTGCTAAGAGCGCAGCCGAAAGATATGACAATCTTCCATCATTACTGGTTACAATTTTGTCACAATAAGACTTCACAAGGAGACTGTGCACGTCATGATAAATGATAGTAGCCTACAACCCACATGTCATTTCCATTCATAAGTTTAACTATAGCCGTTTCACCCAACTTTTCACCCAAGTCAGTGCATAACTTTCCTTCTAACTCTATGATCGATGTTTCCTCTTTTCCTCTGTTGGAAATCTCATGTTACCAAAAAGTGTGTGAGATCAATTTAGCATTCTACTTTTGTAAACACACAACTGAGTGTAGCAGGACAACCGGGCGGCTCAGTTGGCTAAGGCGCATACCATGTAGCTGCAGTGTCTGAGGTTTGAATCCGGCCCAAAGGTCTGTACCTTTGTTGCATGTCACCCCTCTTTCTTTCTCTCTCCCCCCCTTCCTGTCTCACTGCACTGTGACTATCCAATAAAGCAGAAACGCCATTAAATAAAAAGTACTGAGCGTACCATGTTCCACCTGTTCAATACATGTAGAATATTTACCTAGTATACAGTATAATTTCTCCAATTATTTTGATAGCATAGTATAATGGCTGTAGAAACATGAGTTTATTCTATGTGTTGCTTTCTATATATTTATTCTATTTGTCCCTGGGTATGATTCCCCACGAATTGTGGAGGTTTGACTTACAGCACAAAGGAGGAGACGCACTACTTGTTCATAAGTGAACAAATACATTGAGAGGTACAGATGCTATCCAGTCCCACGGCACCTAGCTAGATGTGCAACATTAACTGTTGTTGTAGTTTACGGTAGTACAGTCCTGGAACAATCAGGATAACCACATCATTGACCACTGTACTGCCTGTTTCATTAGCATTGCCCAAACTTAATACATTTCACACCTGTTACACAGAACAGCTTTGCTAGATCAATGTAGTTGTAACCAAAATATTTGCCAGCAAAAAATATGTTTTTGACATGCATAGATTTGCCACTGCAGTTGTAAAGCTTAGAAAGACTCTGACATCGGGAGAGTGAGCATCACTCAATATGAAGTGAGGCAGCAACATTTGACTGACTGACTGACTGACCTGAATTTGGCTCCTGATAATAACGTCTCGTGCCATGGAAAAAAAACAAACTTGCCTCCTTACATAAGTTTATTCCAGCTCCATTATTCAGTTTGCATTATGACAGTTTCATGTCACCTCTTCTAGACTATACAGATTTGTCTTCTCTCTTCAGAGGAGGGGAGCAAGTGGCAAGTCGTCTTTGCAACAGTGATGTAAAACACCACCACTAAGGGACTGAAGGGATCAAAGTCTTCAAGTTTCAAATTCTACTGGAAGCAGCTTTAAAGATGTACAATGTTTTGTCATGCATGAGAGTCCTATTTGAGTCTGACTATTTAGCCTAACCTTCAAAAAAGGTACAAGAAAAATATTGTGATGTATATCATGAATTTTGATAATATTTGGAAATATTGTGATATGCTATTTTGTCCATTTCACCCAACCCTATCTACATGCAAAAAGCCATTCTATTGAAATACCTAAAGATAATCCCATTCATATTATAGAAGTCATAATATACATTTCCATAATATAAATCAATACAAACCTTAGAAAAGTGTTCACATTTAAAAAAAGGGGGAGAAATAGTTTACTAATAGATCAGTGGTACAAGAAGTAAACCAATATCCCAGGGGATGGTAGACGTAGGTAAAATAAGCCCATTCAAAATTCCACTGAAGTCAAAGTATGTTGTGAAATGGTCTTACGTATCAAAAGAAAACTTTAAATGTTTAATATAATGATCTCACATTTTAGTGCTACAAGGCACTCCATCTTCAGTGCATTAACAGAATGGATTAGACCAATGTTGTCATTGGTCTATTTATGCTCAATTTGATGCATAATTTTTATGTACTGTTTTTCTCAAAGGTAATTAATGGCAGGTTGTATATAAAGATTTGCTTTGAACTGTAGTAGAGTAAAAATCTGAAGTTTCCTAAATTTGAAATTTCCAATTAAAGTACAGCTACATCAATACTGTGCCTGAGGTACTTTATTAAAGTAAAATTATTTAGTTTCTTTGCACCTTTGATTTACTTAAGATGACAATATCTGCCAAGAATGTAGCCACAAATACACAGAAGATGAGGAAATAGAGCTGGTTTATAACATATGTGTTGTATACTTGATCAATTTATTCACTAAAGTGGGCAAGGTCTGTTGGATTATTATGAATAAAAAATGTGAGACAGCCACAGCAATTGCCATTATAATTGTCACTGGAAACTGTGCCAATCAAAGGCTAATTTTTGAGGAACTGACGCCAGCTAATGCACCTGCAGCACCCATTCCAACACTGCTCCTCACCCCCACCTCCCACGACCCAAATGAGCCAGCAGGAAGAGAGGGATGCAGCAGCACACAGGGGACGGGCCGAGTGGGAGCAGAGTTAGGGATTAACTTCAGTATCCTGTATAGAGGTCATGGATGAACAGGGCTCTTGGTTCGTTTGGACCGGCCTGCTGAAGATGCTGCGGCTCTAACCTCTTTTTATCTAATCACATCCCCCATCTCTGCTCCTGGCAGTGCTGGAGCGATATGCAGTGGGGTGCTGTGATCAATAACTTGTCTGCCTTACTGCTCTCCTCCGTCTTCCCCTGCATGTCCCCCCGGAAGCAACCGGTAGGTATTTCCCCTCCCTTAGCAGATACACCATCAATTATAGAAACACTCTGACTAGGGATGATTAATAGGCCAAATCATCACACTTTAGGAGCCAATGACATGCAGAGTGTCGTGTGGGACAGAGACGCAGCTCAACTCATTGTGCAGCCTCTTTCAGAGTCTCTCAGAGCCAGTCAGGGGGGCCGACCAAAGAGGCCAACATGCTTTGATAATAACAGAAGGCACTTCTGCTGCATGAAGCTGCCAGCTCAGCGATTTGAAACTTGGCACTCAGATGTCTCTAGTATAAATATTCTTTATACGAAGGATTTACAAGGAAAAATTGCTTTATAATAACAGGGCTGTTGGAAGCTTTAATACAAGCTTTGATAGAAGCCAGGATGCTTGAACTTGTGCATGGTCTCATCAATCAAGTTATTATTTACCCATCTAACTCTAGTAGTTAAACCTAACTTTCCCATGGCGTTGAATGTGGTCAGTGCACATTATAGATATTGTTATAGCTTAATAGTGCATAAACCTTGTTACACATGAAAAGTGGACCTAGCTAACAAGAGTCAGGGGACTTAATGACAAATAGGGGCCATTTTGTTTCAGGGTGCTTTGACATATTGTTGTTTACATTCAGATCCTTCAGAATATGTTAACAGCGTCTGTTTCAAATGTAAATCTGTTCCCTATTCCGGAGAGCCAAAGCATTGGGACCCGAGAACCAGGCACTATGGCTTGGATAGGGCTGTACAGTATAAAGGCACCAGGGTAGTGCCCAAGCCCTTATGATATGTTTTAGCACATTTATTACAAACCGTAATAAAAAAAACAACAACATAAAAACTCATACAAAAGGTAAAGACAATGCAGTACATAATTTATGCTCTGATCAAATGAGAAAGAAAAGTAGGAACAATTCTTCTGGGTCCTGAAGTGTGTGTGGATCACAGATTCATTCCAAGAGTGGAAACCGCCAACAGCCAATAACAGCAGAGATTACAATTGAGGCGGAAGACCTATATTAATATTAATAATAATAATAATAATAATAATAATTAACGATAATAATGTGGGATAATAATTTGGGAACTCCTGTCCTACAATGAATGTAAGTTACTATGGTTACTACCATTACTTTTTTTCTGAAGAAGCCCACTCACCTCCAGCTCTAATGAAAAGTGTACAGCCCATGTTGACTCTGCCTCTCCAACCAAGACTTCTCCTTTTGTGTTCTGTCTTTGTTTTTTCTTTTCAGTGCATATTAATGCACCTTGCATTAATGTCCAAATTAACACATATTGATTTACGCTGGATAGCTTGAGTTCCCGTGAGATTAGAGGTCCTGACGTCGGTGACACCTCAGGAGTCAGCAGGACTCATCTCGGTTATATCGCTAAGTGTGTGATACCCTGTCCTTCTCTCATTGTCTTGTGTGAGTATATTTACGACTGAGAGACTAAAAAAAAAAATCAGTGAAATCTGTCATGTCTGATGCAATGTGTTTTTAAAATGAGTGTCTTCTAGTCTTCTAGTTTGTCCCCAGCCCCAGTAAGTGGTTCTTTGAATTTTCATACCCCTGCTTATCAAAATTTAAAGGCTGTGCACTGTACTTTCCCAACAAAACTTCAGAAAGACACGATAATATTTACAGTATGCAGCTAGTTGGCCGAATTGCTGGTCAAATTTCAGGTGAATGCGTATTCGAGATGTTGAAGTAAAGTAGAACAAAGTGATATATCAAGTGGAACATACTGCTGGGTACGCCAGTTCCAAAGCCAGGAACCTAAATTAGCTGAATAAAATATTCCCTTATCACACGACAACACAATCCTCTGTCTCAGGCAGACATAACTCATTCTGAGGAAAGTAGGTCACTGTAATAATCTATACTTCCTGAGCAAGAACATGACTCAAGCTGTTAAGTCTTAAATTCCCTTAATGAAGTATTTAAGTTGGAAACAAGACCTTATCAATCAAAGCCCACTTACCTATTGTGAGGGAAAGAGAAACAAAAAGAACAATGGATCAATTTCATATGAGGAGTTGCAGGCCTCACATTAGCCATGCTTTGTTTACCCTCTCCCCGAGCAAGCCGTACGATCACAGCCTCAACCAGAACAACACTAATATTGTTATTACTATGGGCATATTTGTTCTGAGCAGGGCAAGTCAGGAAACAAAGTAATATTCTCCAACCGTTTCATTCTCTTGCCAGTTTCTTGTCTGTGTGAGTTTGTATTTTTATTTCTTTTTGTGTTGCAGGCCTACTTCCTGATTACCAATGGGTCTAGAGCACTTTGATGGATGGGAAGCAAAATCAATTCATCATCCGCCTTAACAACAGCACAGATGCAAGCTCCCAGAGACATGACACAAAATACAATATGAATAAAGCTGCTTAATTACCACCATCACCGTCAATGATCTGAATATAACTTAAGTAAACAGGCTACTGTCACACTAGAGATCACTAGCAGCGTAAACTGAAAATCAATTTTAACAGGAAAAACAACCCATCAATTGTGGTTAATTGCTTCTGTGAAGCGGCTCAATAGCTGACACTAGAAGATCACAGATCACTCCGAGGTGTGAAGGTGTAACTATGAATGTGAAGCAGGGAGCTGCTGAAAAAGACAATACGTACTCAGCAAACCTGCACTGGTAGAGGGATTAACCAAAACATTAAAAAAAAAATGTTTTAATAATGTCAAAAAGGCAAAAAATCTTAAATCTTAATTTGCAGCCAAATTTCTTAAAAATTTTATTATGCAGTTTTTATCTTAGTTAATTTGTATTTATCATAAAAAAGCATGCTGACAGCCCTGCATTGCTTTGACAATATATATTTTTTCAGTGATATTAATAAATTCAAGTGCTTCAGTTCTTTCCAGTTACAGCCATTCCCTTCACAAGCCACTTTAGTGTCCCACCCAACCCGCCCTGATCATTGCTTTGGAAACAAAATATAAAAATTTGCTTGGATAGATTGTTACATTCAAGCTCTGATGGTCACATTTACATATTTTAGAGGGCTCGCAAACACCAGCAGGTATATTAGTGCAAATTTGACAGGTGGCCAGTGAAGCCAAGCAGTTGTAGCCAGAGGCAGTAAGCACAGCAGGGGGCGGGGGGATCATGCACACACTACTTCACCAGACTATTTGATTTTCACATTACAAATGGACCTACAAATGATTGCTGGTTACCTGTGTTACGTGGCTGTTAGATTTAAAAATAAATAAATAAATAGCCACAGCTATTGTGGGAGACCAGTATTAAACTAGTGTCTCCGGTTGATTTAACACTTTAATGACATAAAAAAACAAGGAGACTGCTGTTTCACTTCTATTTGACACACGCCAAAATGAAGCCATTTTCAAATACATTATTAATGAATTATTATATTATTAAATCTACCTCAAATCGCCCACAGGGTCAGTAGCTACAGCATATTGGCTATTGCTAACATCTATATCCTAGTTCTGCCCACTCAGATTTTGAGATTAAAAAAAACTCTGAGACTATTGGCCACTTGGGAAAATGCCACTCACTGGTGTTTTTCAACGGTCAAAACATAAAATCTTGTGGCCATGGCTAGTTGAACATGGGATTGTCAACCCCTTCACCTAATCAAAGCTGTGTGTGTTTGTCAGGCTCATACAATGCCATGCCAATGCTAAGTGAAAAAGTTTTTTGCAAATGTATTGAAAATGAAGAAATATCCAGCTTGGCACACATGGATTTGGGGATTCTGTCTTCTCATTCCACAGATTTTCAACGGGATTCAAGTCTGGGCTTTGGCCGGGCCACTCAAGGACTTTCACATTCTTGTTCTGAAGCCATTTCAGTGTTGATTTAACTGTATGCTCAGGGTCATTGTCCTGTTGGAACATTAATCGTCACCCCGATGTGACGTCTTTGGCATTGTGAAGCAGGTTCTCCTCAGGAATTTGCCTGTATTTGGCTTCATTCACTGTTCCCTCTATCCATATAAGTCTCCCAGTCCCTGAAAAGCCCCACAAGCTAATGCTGGTGCCACCACGCTTCATGGTGTCACCTGAGTGATGAGCTGAGCCCGGTTTCTGCCACATATTCATTTTCTTTGAGGTGTCTCACAGCCAAGTGTTGGAAGATTGTTTACCTGTTGCTGCTGCCTGTGACTGTTCCTGACAAATTAACTGATATCCACTTATTGCATTTTTACATTTTACTTATCAAGGGAAGATTGACTTCTTTGAGTTTGCTGGAGTACACCTGCCCTTTTTCAGCCACATGGCTTCACGCTCACACTACTGTCCGATACAACAAATGTTTCTACTGCTGGCCACTGAGCAGCTTCACTACAGCAGATGAAGGGCTTTGCTCAGGGAAACCTCTACAGCAGTTGCTAAGAGGGGAGACTGTTTCTCATTCACATTCCTCACCCAAGCACCTGGAAAGCACTAGCACACTTGTTCACTTTTAATAAATGTATTGTCAAGTGTGAACAAAAAGAGCTCATCATCATCATCATGATGTTTCTTTCTCTTACTTTGCTAATGACTTCAATTAGTTTTCATGAGGCTGTCTATGCATGAGTGGTGTTGTGTATTAGCTCATGTGAATTTATACTCAACAATAGAAAAGCAAAGTTTGACTTTCAAGCTTTACACGCTGTGGTTCACAACTGGAAAAACAAGATTTGTTTGGCTAGTCATCAGTAAAAATAGTAAACAGAGTAAAAAGAGAAAGCAAGCTTCATTACGCAGGGGAAGCACACTGGCAAAGGCGTACATCCTTTTGTAGTCTATTAGTCTATACAACATAAAATAGAAGTTCTAAAATAGAATATTTCACTGGATTAACCAAATCATTCAATTAAAGTATGTAGAAAAATACCCATCCTAATCAAATTCTGACCACGAATGCTTAGAAAACATAGTTGAGGGTTACAAAGTTTGAGAGTAATATCCACACAAAATGGAAAAAGAATTGGCCAGGTTTAGGTGTCATGGCCTTAATAAGCATATTTTTCATCTAATTTTCAACCCAATTCAACTTTAGCTGCCTGCATTCTGAGCTAAGCGTGTGAAGGAGTGGTAAATAAATTACATTTCTGGTATTAAATATTGAAATCCTACTGAAGGGAAAAGCAAGCTGGCCAGTCATTCATAGTGTGCTTCCTTATTGATCACAGGGCTGCAGTACAGCACAGCATGGCACTGTGTCAGGCCCCTTATTTTGATACTGTGAGAGGTAGTGACCTAAGCGTCTCCAGGGATCAATTCAAAACCCTAGCCACAAAAACAGCCAATTAGCGAGCCTGCTTCACTGCCTCTCACATGCATTCCAAGGGCCTCTTTTTTCCACCCAGAGAACCCAGTCCCTTCTCCTTGTTCCAAGGAAAGCTAAGACCATGAAAACAAACACATAATACAGGATGAGGAAATAGAGGGTAATGTTAAAAACAAATGAACTTATCATGCGTCACTTTGTTTTGTTCCCCTCAGCATGCATGTGTTTCTGTTGGTGTCCGTGTGCATGGGCATGTTCCCATGCGATGAGGTCGATGACACCTAACCACAAACTATTATTTCTAAGTTAATCAACCATTTTTCCATGTTGGATCATGGAAGGGCTAATTCATGGCTAAAAAAGGAAATTCTTTATCCTTGTTACGATCAGTACTAAAAAGGTCCAAGATCTAAAAATATGTTACACGCAGCTTTGTGTTTATTCCTTTTCTGCTGATATCCATGACAAAAACAGGAAGCTAGGCAGGAAAAGATCAGATTATGAGGACCTTACACTATGAAGGTGAACATAGGACACAAAGTTAAATCACATACTGCCAACAGGATATTCTACCCTAATCCTGCAGTGTCAAGTTTTGGCCTCTCTGGACGCACTTGAAATTAAAGAGTGCATTAGCCAGGCTCCATGGTTACTAACACATTCCACTGGCAAGAAGAGACGTTACAAGGACAAATCAGACGCACACTCACACTCACTTTTTTTTCCATGCCTTTTAAAACGGCTCCTTTTGTTTCCTTCTCTCGAGAGTTTGTGTACATCCATCCTGTCGAAGCCTTTTGATGCTTCCGCCAGGTTCTGTTTGACAGTAAATAAAAGCTGGCTGTGAGCAGGGCCGGGGTGGAGGTTAGGTCAGTGTGGATGAGGAAACAGGGAGGGGAGGCGGTGTGTACCAAATCAGCTTCCTCCCTGGCTGGGGGAAACCGTGTCTACAGCCCAGCCTCAGTAACAACAGTAGGACAGAGAAACATGATGGAGCCACAAAATACTGGGGAAACATGTTTCTCTCTGCCTTGCCCTGAGCTCAACATCAATTTCTGTGTACAGCCTTGTCAGCAGTGACATTATTCAAAACAGCAAGCGCAAATGTTAATGAGTTCTTATTTGCATATTTATTTTTTTCTTTGTTGAAATGTCACTGATTATTACGTTCTACGATGATGAATGCATCTGCTCATGCACCCTGATATGTAATTAGCCATTAGGTGGAATGAATAGATCAATTAAAGGAGAGGGACCAAGATTAAGAGAAATCAAACAAGGAGGAATGTAAGAATGACAAATGAAGAGACTGATTTTTTTTTTTTTTTTTTTTTTTTTTTAGATGAGACGCAAAAAAAAAAACCTGCTTTCAGTGTGAAAAGAAGCTTACCACCATCGCTCTTAGTTTAGGCTAGAAATCCTGAAAATGTTTTAAATCAAAGAAAGGTGTCTAAATATTCAGTCGGATCAAAGATAACCTTCACTTTACTGTACATTCTTTAGCCCTGAAATATGACTTTCAAATTCAGGAGTTGCTGCCCTTCACCCTTGCATACTAAAAAAGTTTATTTTCCCTTAAAATCCATCTCTGTGTGAGAGAAGAGATGTGGATTTCCTGATTGTATTTATCCCCACCCGGGATAATCAGGTGCCACGGCTCGGTCTATTTGAATTTTTTCTGACTCGGTAAAAAGGAAAAAAAAAGGGGGAGGTGGAAAGGGGAAAATGTTTTCGTTTGGCCTTTGCCTTTTTCCGAGCCCAACTATTCTCCTGCCAGTGCTTGTTATTCACAAATGAGGAAAAAAATGCATTACTGCGGACCAGATGGGAACATTCCACATGACCAAACCAATCAATCACCTTGGTGGGACGCAGGTGTGACACAGCCGTGCAGCAACACACCATTTCACAGTCTATCAGGCACAAACACATGGTCACCAATCAATGGCACCCTGAGGACCCATGAGGAGGGGAGCTTCTCCAGAGCTGCACTGGTTCATGGCTGATGACTTCATAATCACACATCCATTCTCTCAGTGGAGAAAGGCAATGAGCTTCCTAATAACCTCTCCCACCATGTGAACACCAACACTGTAATGGATGCTGCTTTGGTCGGGACACCAACATGCTCCCCCGCATCACACATTCACATGTGAGCTCCCTGTCAGGCTGAGAGGGAACCATCCAGGGAGATGAGAATACACTGAACATGCAGGAGAAACGCACGGGAAAAAAAATCCTGCATGTCCCCAGTTGGATATTAGAATCAAGTCGGCGTGCAACATCAAAGTGTGTGTCGATGTCTGGTATTAGATGCCAAGCAACTGTTGAACAGTGAAACATCAGAGAGCTGAGATGAAGGACAAGGAAGGATACACACATGGGCTAGGAATGTTGATCCAGCTCCAAGCACTGTGGGCATATTTCCTTACACAGAAAGCCATGCAAACCCTAAGCTGTCTATAGTTTAAGAATACAAGCCTGCACTAAACAAAATAAAAATAAGGACAAATACAGTCCAAACAGGATCATTTTTTTCTGTTGGTGTGTGTTCTGTGTGGGGATGAATTTGTATGTATAGGCAAAAATTGGGGCAGTCATTTAAAAGGTTTTTGTTAAAAGTCATTGAGTTGACTAAAAATTTACCTTCCCACCTCCATATTCCTGGCAGTAAAGACAGTCTGATGCAGCCAGACTTTTCTCCACACTTCCCACACTTCACACTCTCAGGACTGTGCCAGCGCAGGAGAAAATGTCAGGCTGAAGCCATTGTCAAGTGGGAGTACAGGCGAAACAAATGTTTGCATTTTATCAACCAATCACAATCCACTAGAGTCGAACAAGAGCGTAGTGTACCATTAGCTAGTGTTTGTTTGGCAGTACACACAGCATGGATACAGAGGACGACTGGGCAGGAAGGCAAGAAGGTTGCGACTGTGGAAAAATTATGGTACAAAGAGACTTCACTCTCAAATTTGTGATTTTGCAAAGAAAACTTTCACACAATTCTCACAACTTGCACCTAAAACACGACTTGGCAGTGTTCTAGAGGCGAGTGTCCAGGCAAAAGGAGTCGTCTATATTCTGCATGACCTGATTTTCAATTCAATTCATTTCAATTCCGTGCCTTCCCCAGCGTGCTTGGTGAGACAGCAGTGGGAGACTCACTTGAACTATGTGTTTCAAGAAAAAGAATGGGAGGAGGTCTTGGACAGAATCCATTCATCCTCCATCTGCGCCCACCACAACCTTATCCAACTTAAGTTCACCCACCGAATCCATTAGACCAAGCTTAAGTTGTCTAAAATTAACCCTGAAATTGGTCCCCTTTGTGATGGATGCAAGCAGGCCCCTTAATGCATATGTTTTGGTTTTGCCCTGCTCTGCATTCTGTCTGGCAGTCCATTATTTTGAGGCACTAGGTAAAGATATAGACCCTTGTCCGCTGGCTGCCCTTTTTGGCCTACCACCAAAAAACACACTCCTCTCACATCTACATAAGCGTGTGCTCACATTCTCCACTCTAATTGTCAAGCGATTAATTCTTTTAAACTGGAAGCGTGTTAATCCACCCTCCCATATACAGTGGGTGAGAGATCTAATGAAGTGCCTCCATCTTGAAAAGATTAGGTACACAAGGGAGAACAGAGTGGATAAAGTTTAAAGTTAGACTGCTGACATGCCCATTTTTCTCCCTAAACAACTAATTCCATGACATTATACCAAAGATGCCCTCTTATGTTTTTTTATTTTTTCGTTTTCTATTTTTTTTCTCTTACATTGTAACTGGGGATTTTGTCATCATTATTATTATTAGTAGTAGTAGTAGTAGTATTATCATTACTATTACATCACAGTTATTTTCTACCTATAAGGCACTTAACTGTCTGCTGTTAGCATCGGGTGTGTAAGCGTGTCTAAGTGTGTAATCTTACTGTCAGTCAAGATTATGGAGACAGAGCCAATTATTCATGTTGGTCTCCTTGGAGAAACAATTGTAGCTCAGCCTGAACGCTCGCAAGACAACATCTGTAAATTCCAAAGGAATAGTGCTAATGCCAATGCCAGTACTGCATCATGTAACACAGTTAATCATATATTTGCTAAGTGTGGAGATCATTGCTGTGAAAAGTTTGTCTACCATTCCAATTTGGTACAGACTCAGCTGGAACTAAAAGTCCTTTATTAAATGTTCGTTTAAATGCTCATCTTTGCCAGTTGTTACACCAATAAATGCTAAATCTGTATCATCACTTGCACACATGTACTTAATATTAAGTCACAAAATGAACTGGGCACTTAAGGTTTACAACTCTATATCTGACTTGGGCAGAAAGAAAATCTGACAACGACAAAGTGGATAAGTAGAGTCATAAAAAAGCTGATAGCAAGCCAGTACTGAGTTATAATAACTGAGGCTATCTGTAATGAAGATCTAAACCATTGGAGTCAAAGAGTCACCAGTAGACATTTCAGTGTATACCTAAGCTATATAGTGATATGGTATCTAAGGCTGTCAGCAATGACAATCCCAAGCACTGAAGTCAACAGACTTCAATTGTTCCACTAACAGTAATTCTTCTGAATGAATCATTTCCCTTTAACTTTGTACTTGTACTTAATAATCTCCAACATTCTTCTTGGCATCAGCTGCAGGCTAGCGAGAGGAGAGAGAGAGAAATGACAGAGAAGGGGGAGGAGCAGAGAGAGAGAGAGAGAGAGAGAGAGAGAGAGAGAGAGAGGAGAACAGAGGGAGAAAGTGGTACAGAGAGAAGACGAGGGATATAAAGAGGACGACAAGTACAATGGGCCTTGGTGACAGAATTTGAATTAATCTAGACTTCAGTAGACTACATTTCAGAAAAAAAATATTTCAGCAGAAAAAGTTTTGTAATTTATTAATGAATACTGAATTGGACTCTTACTTGAATTATTGAGTTCTAACTGAAAAAATAAAAACTCACTTATGCAGAAATTAGAAGTGGAAAAGCTCTTGGCTACCCCTTATTTGAACAGTAGGGAAAAAGCTGTGCACACGCAAACACACATGGACACACGCACCAACAATTATGCACACATATTCTAGGCCCTTCATAGGAACTTGGTCCATTCCACCATCAAAGCTGCCTATCCTTGGCCTTGCCAACTCAACAGCATTCTGTAGAATTAAATGTGATAGAAGTGACTGACAACAGCCATGTGAAGACACCTCCTCCACCGATTATCTACAACTATCACTGTGGCACTTCGGCTCCTGCAGCTGCTTCTCAGAGGCTTGTTATGTCACCGTACCTTGGCCATACCCCAGCTCTTCTTCCCTCTTTGGAGAGACAGCCCTCCAGGCCCACTGAGACTACAGCTGATCCTCTGCAGCTGGGCAGCCTCGCCAGTAGCATGCTGGGGGCCGGGGCCTAAGGAAGGCGAGGCAGGGGCTGGGCAGGGCCAAGACGGGCTGGGAGAGGCACAAGGGTGGGAAGGACTGGGATGGAGGGAAGTGGGGGGGCACAGGGATGGAGAAAAGGGATTTGTGCCCTTTCAGCTCGTCTTCAGCTCCTCACGCTCCACTGACCACAGTAACAGATAAGCACACCCTGCAGCTCTGCATAATGACTGGCTACATCCACAAGACTACGCCGCACCACATCTCCTCGTCTTCCCTTGTCTTCCCTCCTCCGCTCTGACACTTTGTTCTCCTCATACATAGATTAAGACCTCGCCGCTTTTGATAAAGACGCACCTGCAAAAGAATTGTTGAACATAAGTTAATACTGTATCCTGCTCTAACTGCCAAAGCTTGCAGAGAGTGTATGTGTGCATGTGTGTGTGCGTGTGTATGTGTGTGTGTGTGTGTGCATGTGTGCGTGTGTAGATAGGGGTGTGAATGACAGAGTGGGAAGAGGGAGCAGCCTTGGCAGCACCTGCGACCCACGCTGCAGTGGAAACTGAGTGCACACCTGAGCAGCACCTGGCCACAATCACAGCCTGGGTCTGGGGAGGGTCTCTCGCGGGACAGAGCATTAGCACATGACACCTGCACCCGTAAAAACACGCTGGGGATGCCAGTGTGATGTGGGATTTGGCACTCCATGATAAGCCTTGAGGAACAATTAGAAACGAAAAAGGAGAAGACGCTGCAGAGGCACTGAAAGAGATTGATTCTTTTCTGGTGCAAAAGACTAGACAATACATCTTGGCGGTGCCATGGCCCTTTTTGTATCTTAAAACCTTCACTGTCACTTAACCAACTGCATAATTTCATTCAAGGAAACCCATTCAGTTATATAAGATGGAGATATAAAAAAAAAATAATAGCATTTTTGTGTATAGAGGATAGAAGAGGAGTGGAGCAGGGGAGACGAGGAGAGGAAAGGAGAAGTAACTGCACAATCAAACAACACTCACTGAAGGCTGAAATGAGGATGCAAATCTTAAACACGAGCACTCTTTATCATTATTTTCCTTCTGTCAGCATGCATTACAGCTATTAACTACCTAGAGAGCGGAGACACATACACAATTCATGGTTAATCTCTCATGACATGCATGATATCAATCTAAGTGACTAAGTATTGATCTGAGTGATTTGCATAACCTTGGGCTTAACAACACATGAGCTAGGAGCCTAGTGCCAGTAACGTGAACAGTCTATACGCTCCATCTTTGCCATCTGTCTTGCTAGCAGTGTACATCGATGATAAAGGTCCCCATGAAAGCAGTTGTGGTTTCAGTCCACTCCGCTCAAGAATATCATTTTTGGGGAAAAGAGGAATTATAAAACTCAAAAAGGTGTACTTTATTGTTCTATCCATGAGCCAGAAAGCACAGTGTTTGTACTAGTGTCATACAAACAATGAATTTGATAGCTCAAACAGTGAGGATGCACCTCTGCTTTGAACAGAGGAGTTTTTAATGAAATTTCAATAAGAATTGTAAGAATTGACAGTTATAAATGCAATAGATACAAATTCTATGAGTGACACTTCTCATTATGCATTTTAAAGACCTTAAGGAAAGTGTTAGCAACATAAGCACAAGCACACTTGGCCTGCTGAACACACTGAGCAATAAGCAACCTTGATTTTCCAGTGTGGGTGACTGAGTTGGAAATATAATTGCAGTTTATGAACCTACCTGAGAAGTCAACAAAATGAATAGAGCTGCCAGTGTAAATTGTGACTGTGTTGTAAATATAATGGTGGCCTAGCAAAAGAGCAATAAAAGCTCCACAACTCCACAAGTTCAATCAGTCCAATTTTATCTGTGTGTACTTGACAGGTTGAAATTTGGGTTTCAGTATGTAGCATAAAATTCAAAAAGCTCTCATACTCTTTGATTCATTTTTCATTCAAATTGTAAAAAGTACAACACAGTGCAAAGTTTAAAATAGTGAGAGACTAAAAAGAAAGAAAAGAGAGTAAAAAGACAGCCTAAAGCAGGCAAAAGTATAAATACAAGTTGAATGGAAGTTATAGTATATATTAATAGATAGTGCAAATGTAAAGCTGCAGGGCCTCATGGAGTCTTACCTGGAACCTTCAGACAGACCGGCCAGCTGGCACTAGTGTTAACAGCATCTTTAACAAGTCCATAAGGAGTCCCTACATGCTTCAAATAATCAATCATCGTTCCTGTTCCCAAAGTAGATAAGTTCCCCTGCCTCAATGACCTCGGGCCAGTCACACTGACTTCAGTCATAATGAAAACTTTTGAGCGCCAAGTGCTGTCCGACCTCAAATGCACCACAGACCCAATCCTCCATCCTCCATCCCCTGCAGTTTGCCTATGGGGCAAATCCGTCAGTGGATGACGCAGTCAAGTCAACATGGGTCTACACTTTTCTCATCAAACACTTCTGGCTCCTTTGATTTGCAGTTTCTTTGTCATATTTTGAATATTTCCTTACATGTTCATTAACAGGCCAAGCTGTATGGTACCAGTCATCATCCGATTAGGGATCTGTCACTTCCCTTGAGGAGTAGAGAGGACCTGGGCTCTGGACTGGTGGGACCTCAGAGCAGTGAGAGGACGTCTGCAACTGAGGGCCTGCAGCCTCTGGGGCCTTGGACAAAGTGAGCATTTACTACCTGCTCCCTTAACAACCAGCTAACAGATATCATCTACCTTGAGATACAACTGCATTGAGAAGTAATTGACTGTATTCCCAAAACATTACATGCAATTTGGCTATATGGGACAGATCTTTAATTGAACTAAGCAAACAAATAATCTTTGACAAATACGGTCAAAGATTATTTGTTTGCTTATTTTAATCAAACACTAATACATAAATAAATGTTCAGCCCTCAAACTGATTCTAATTTCTCAATGAGGCCCTCACTGAGATTGAGTTCTCAGGGGCGGAGCTTGCCTTGTATGCATATGGATGCAAGCTAGCTGTGACCTCTGTCTACTCAACCATCTCATATGTCTAAAATAGCAATACCTTATGAGCACACTGAGACAACAGTTAATTTTAATTGCTAAATCTTAGGCTACAGAAAATGCAGCGCTGATTCTCAGTGATATGTCAGAAAAAAACATGAGCGTTTAGCCAAAATTTGGCATATTTATTTACCAATTCACATTAGATGCAAGTGCATCAAAATCACCCCTACAGGGAATTTTTTCTGGATTTCATCTTTGCAAATTTGTCAATGACTTTGTTCAGATCAATATTCTTGATAATTTTCTTCTCGATGAAGAGGAGAGCAAGCTGAAAGAGACACTCCTTGCTCAAAGTCAAGCGCAGGAAATTTTTCAGTAGTTCCAGCTGAATGAAAGAGCGCTCAGCCTGCACACTGTTCACAGGAATAGTCAGGTGAATCCTATGTAGTATCACCAGGTTTGGGAAGGCTCTGTCCATATCATTGGCAATAAGGAATGGCAAAACGTGGCCAGTGGACATCATCATCTGCTCCTCAATAAGCCTTTGTAAGCGTTGACTGACAGTATTGTGTCACTGAGTCATATTCTGATTTTGAGAATGTATTATATGATTCCATGGCAACAGAACATTCCACCTGAGGGATGGAGATACGAAAAGAGCGCGACAGAAAGTAGTCCATGATTACATGTAATATGACTATTTAACATTTGAGGATTTTTTTATGTGGTTACTAAATTCCAAGGGATTCTCTACATTGTCAGCCATGGGTGCCAGGCACCCACAGCACCCATTCAAATTCTGCTAGTGCCTGCAACGGAAGGATCCTGTTAGGGATTTGCAGAGGTGAGTGAGTCAACAGGGAACATCAATTGCTCCACCATACTCAGGAGGTTAGATTAAGGTCACACATGGGCATGTAGACAGGCTGGGAGCAGGATGCATGCGCCTGCATGTGTGTTGATGGCAGCATTAAGCTGATTAGTTTTTATGAGTTGCCAAAGCTGTACGTGCACAGTGTATGAAGCATACCAGAGGAACGTGAGCGTAAACTTACAACTCAGCAGTTGTTTGATAATACACCCTCAGGCACATGGTTGGATAGAACTGATGCAAAAGCACTCATGCACACGTGTGTATTGTACATCCATCATCACAGATACATGGCGAGGCCAACCAGCAATCTGACTGTTTCCAAAAACTTCCAAAAAACAAAAACAAAGTGCTTATGTCTTTTAAATGAAATAAAGGTTTTCTTTTTTGAAGGGGGTAGAGAGGTAGGGATTAATTCATAATGAATTAGGATTAATACAAGTGTCGTAACACTATTGTAGTGCAAGGATCAGTGTGCGTGTGTGTGTGTGTGTGTGTGTATGTGTGTGTGTATGTGTGTGTGGGAGTGTGTGTGTGTGTGTGTGTGTGTGTGTGTGTGAGAGAGAGAGGGGGAGAGAGAGAGAGAGAGAGAGAGAGAGAGAGAGAGAGTGACGCAAAATGCATGACTACATTTTATAGGTATAATCAAACTAAGTGTTTATAGCCTGTATGTTTTTCAAAAGCCTTGCAATTACAGTTTTCTGGTCATAGTGAGTCAGGCCTTTCTAAAAACATACAAACATTTGTCCCAGCTTAGTCAAGATAGGGTAACAAGGCTGTGATGAAAGATGGACTTAAATGCAGAGATACATCAAAGAGGTTTGGTGCTGATTTGTCCTCAGTGTCAAAAGAGAAAAAAGTCACATTCAACTAAGAATTTACTGATTTACTGAAGAGCTGCAATTTGAGCTTTAAAAAAAGATTTTATTTTCTTTTGATGTCCTTCTAAGACATTTCCCCCACTTTTTTTCAATACACGGCCACAAACTGTGACTAACAGCAGCTGTGACCAGCTTAACCCCCTCTTGCAAATTCAAACAGTAATTTATTTACTATTGTCATCTGAGGCTAAGGTTTAAATCAAAAGACGTTATCTGACATTTATCATTATACTTCCCCTTTATCGAAACAGATCAATCACTGAAGAACAACGTCTTCAATCCATTAAGTACATAAAGACAAAAAGCAAACATCAGCGAACGTGTGCATGCACACACACACACACACAAGTCCAATCGCACAATGTAGTGTGAAAGCAGGGGCAGAATACAGCTCTTCCGGTTGTAGCTCATCATCTGTTGTAATTGCCCATATTGCTTGATATCAACCTCCCCCACTGACTTCCCTTCATCTAGCTTACACCACAAGAAAAATACTCAGCAGGTAATTACATCTAATCATTTCTTGTCGGGTCTATGAACTGTTGACCAATCCTACGGCCAAACAAGTAGCACAACTGAATGAGAGCTCACCCTTCACTATAAGACTTGTTTGTTATTACATGAATTGTAGCATTTGAGAATATAGAGAAGCAAGTGAGGTTCAGAGAATTTTGTCTATTGAAATTCATTTATTTGTCCAAACATTAAACCTCATCAACTGCGCGGGAGCACGCCTGTTGTGCTCAGTTGTGTTATCCCTACACCCTGAGATGATTAGTGAACATCTCCTGTCTTCCATTGCTAGGAACCAAAAATTACAATTTGTCTTTCCAACTACTTTATATTACCTACCAATACACAGAGATTGAATTAGAAAAGATTACTGAGGATGATTTTCCAAGAACAAGTGAACATTATCTGGTTAATAACTGATAGCACTGCAATAATAAAAAGCTTTTTGGATTTAAAAGCATTCTAGTATAAACCCACAAACGCGCATTAAAAAAAAAAAAAAAGGATCTCTGGTTTCTAGCTTTAGGAAAAAGAGGTTCAGAAATACAGATTGGGCTACCTTAGTTAATGTGTTGAATTTTAAAATTCAGTGGTATTCCCTTTCAAGTTAACTGAAAGTGAATGCTATGAAACCCATTATGTCCATTGCAGGTCTTCCAGTCCTGCCTGATGCTATTCAGTATTTTCCATTGCAGTCCCATTCCCATCTATATATGTTACTCCTGTATGCTACACTTTCCATCAATGTGTCATAGACGTTGTATTAAACCGTTGCAGAGTCGTGTTGTCACAAAGCCAGTACGCATACAGGCTTATCTGATGCAATGTTGATCAGAACAGTCTTGAATATCAATAAAAAGCTCAACTAATTCTTCTGTGATCATAATCTGTTTGAAAGGTAAATCCATTTACCTTTCACATGGTGAAGAGTCAGGATTTCCTATCTGTATGCAGATATCCATTTCATCAAAACTAGAGCAAGAGTGCTTTCTAGGTGCTCGGGTGGAAGCGTGGGGTGCAGGGTATGCATAAGAAACTACGACTACGACAACTATGACTTTAAAAACTCCACCTGGCACAGTGTGGTTGTAACTTAGAATCACTGATCAAAATATTTAATTCATGCTTTTACTACATGGATGAACAGCGCACAAGCCTTGAGGCTGAAGCTGTTTGACTTCTACCGTATTGCCTGGTGTACGAGCGCACACTGGATTTTCCTTATGCAGGGCTCATGGGGCTCTGCGAGGCCTAAACAGTGCATTACAATATTTCCCCTAAGCAGTGCACATTGCCAAAAGCGTTATACACAAACACACAAACGAACACACAGAGCCCGGCTCTCCTAGAGGTGCTTCTCCCGAGCACCTAATGAGCTTTTTAAATGTTGCTTCAGTAAGCCAAAACTGTACCTGATACCTAGAAAATCATCCAAGATACTGTCACATTTTTCCACCGATTGCAATTCATTATCTGAGTGGCTGTACATCTGTGTGATATCCAAGATTAGGAGCGTGACAAATTATTTGTTGTTTCTATGGGAAAGCACTGACCCAACTGTCAAAGGGCACAGGAATCACATACTTCAAAGCTGAAAATCTCTTCCAAATGATTTCTCAATAAGACCATCTGAGTGCAGCCTCTTGCAATGCATGCAAAGAGCGGTTGAGTCAGAGGGATTCACATGGCTGAGAGTGAAAAAGTTTGTTTGTAGTGCATGGACAATGTGGCAGCCACCTGTCCTGCAAGGGCAGCGTGCTGAGGATGACGTGTGGGTCAGTAAGAGGATTGGAGCACGAGGGGGTGGAGCTTAGATGCACGTGAGGCCCAGACCAGCTGATCCATAGCCTGACCTGACATGGGAGCTGGCCACTGGGGAGAAGAGTGTCATCATTAAGTAGTCAATGGCTACCCAGCATTCACCCAAATCCCCATTCTTCAGCTTCAAACCCACACTTTTCTCATGGGACCGGGATAAGGCCGCACCATGAGGGAGGAGCTGACTTCTAACAAACCTGCAACATTCAATTCTGATGTAACCTAACAAAACTAAGTTATAGTAAAATAAGCACCCCTTGGCAGCCATCTGCTACCCACTATGACTATAAAAAGTTCATGATCAAACACAACAGCTAACCTGAAATGACTCTCGCTCTCTCTCTTCTTGACCACATACCGTGCGGCAAGAAACAGCTGGTGGAGAAATGGTTTTGATGTGATGGCTTCCTCCTTGAGTATATACAAAACAGATAAATGTGCTGTGCTGCCTCCAGCACACACAGACCAAATTTCAAAACAGGACTGATACGCAGACCAAACATGCAAGGTCACAATGCTATATCATACAAAGCCAGTTATTGGGTCTCTTTGGTTTGTTTCATCCCCATATTATTCTTATTGTGAAATTTGGTCTGCAAGTGCTAGAGGCAGTGGAAGCTTACAGCACAGGGTCGTGGAGGATGGCGCTTGCCCAGTAGGGTGAATGGTGGATTCAACATGGAGTGGTCCGTTTTTAAAATGGATTTGAACGAATGATTGGAAGGATGTGGACCATTTTTTCACATTTCACTAGAATTATGCACCAAAGCAGTTTTCCTACCATAAAAATTGGGAGAGTGCGGTGCTTTTTTTTGTTTCAACAACCTCCATTCACAAGGGGTTTGGATTAGCAAGAATTCAGTGTACCGGGAAATGGCCAAATATCAAAAACACAAAATATTTTTGTTAGTATTTTTTCAGGGGAAATGACATTGCATTTTCCAAGGATCCAATGTCAGTATCCCTTGTGCTAATAAAATATTGCTTGGATATCTGAAGAAAGAACACAGCATTTGGATAAGTGCAAGTCTGTTATTAGGGTTATGAAGTGGGCGCCTCCCACCAGAGATAATAATAATAATTTCAAACCTCACCATCAATCTCAGAAACACCTAATGGAATGGCTGACCCTTCGGCCAACTCAGCAGTTCAGAAACCGCACTGTACCAACAACCGGAGAATAATGGGATGCCAGACCCACCTGACTTGAAACAGCCCATTCAGCAGTTCAGAAACTGCAGAGACTGGCTGGATTCTGCCACTGCTCACCACTAAAGAAACTGGTTCTAGCACTACTTTGAAAAAAAGTCACAAAACAGATTTACCTTGGAAATGCTCCATCTCAGAGCGTAACTCTAAATGCATTTCACCCTTGCATGCTTGTTCTGCCCTTTTTTATTGATGAGGAATAACCCTTCAGACATGATTTAATAAGGTTGCTGAAAACTACATAAATCCATGCAAGTCACAGATATTGCTGAAAAAATACAATTTGATAAGACCATGCTCATCTTACGATCCCAGCCTCAGATAAGCACAGGCAATTCAAGTATACGATCATATTTCCTAAATCTCTGACATATCACTGTAGCAGATCACATCCATATTCTGCTGCTTATAAGCATAATTACAGGCACAGCTGAAAGGGGGAGAGAAACCCAGTGTTCTGTAACAGTCATGTGATCAATTACAAGAAAGATAACATTTTGTTTCAGTTCACCAGCACCCATTTGTAAACTAATCACTTTGCATGGAAACCAGTCTCCAGGGCCACCACACAATGAACTGAGATGTAGTTTGCCATAAAACTGTCAAGTGGTTACACATTACAGTGACACCAGGCCAAAGGGTTGGATAATACATGCCTTTTAATTGTTATAATGGGAGTGCATACCATAAATCTAAAATATGCAGCTGCAATAGAGGACAATTTCTCAGTGATCATCATTCTTATCTCTCTTTCACCTCAAATGTTATTACAGCCTCTTGGATTGGCCAAGAAATTGGAAAAAATAAAAAAAATTTTAAAAAAAAACTTGATGCAGATGTTCCCATTCATACCAGCAAATTGAGTGGTTAAAAAAAAAAACGATCAGGGCAAACATGATTTAACAAATGCCAATCCAAAGACAGCGCAAAAATTCAAAGAGCACCATTCAATAATCTACAAGAAAACCCTACAATAAATTCCCAATACTTGTGTGAAATGTTCTGTGACACATCTGGCTGTTTAACCCCCGCGCCCAAAGACAACCCTACTGCCGCCACCCGTCGACCGCTGGAAGTTGCCGGGGGCTTTTGTTGATGGCTAGAAGACGGCATTCTGTGATGGAAAGCTATACTGATGGCGTGACTTCCACCCTGGGGGAGGGTCATCGCAGGAGGAGGAAGAGGGAGATACAGAAAGGGGAGGGGGATTAAGCGAGGAAATAAAGACAGCAGGAGACGGGGAAAAATAGCCCTATAGCCAACGAAGCCTTTCAGTGCTGCTACCTCCAGATGCATGATGTGCCTTGACCCCCGTAAGGCTAATGTGGGGGTTTTTTTTATACAGAATGTCCTTCCACTACCAAAGGGCATGTAAGGGGTGAGGTGACGAGAATCACTTACTTACCCATTATGTTGGAGTTCATGAAAGGTGTTGGGGACAATCCTTCTTGGGACACTAATCGACTGTCACTCAAGTGATCGCCGTAATGAGGGCTGTCTGTGAAACCCTGAGGGAAGAGATCAGAGTATTAAGCACATTATTAGGCAACTTCACTAATTGAGTGCTATGGCATACCTCTAATTAGTGAGGAGGAGAGCACAACTGGAGCTTCCCCCACGAAACTGTCAATTTTTCTTCCACAAAGTAAAAAAATAAAAATAATAAACTATCTCTGTAAAGCAGTAAATCGGTTCTCTGCCACACAACTCAACGCATATGCTAAATGCATTTGGAAAAACAAGTTTAATGAGCTGCAAATCAGGAAAAGCACTGCAAAAAACCTTTTGACATTTTAATTGTTGGTACACATTAATGGATCAAAAATACATGCATCTAAAAACGCATTCAAACATACAACCCCATTCTCTGACATGAAAAAACAAGTGGGCTGAGGTCTGGTGAAAGAGACAGCATTGTTTTCTTTTCTTTATCAAAGCCATTCCAGGATCGTTCATGCCCTGTGGACATGGACACTATCATCCTGAAATGCTTCACCACAGGTTTTATTCACATTTACCGTGCCCTCAACAGGGGTGAGTGGGCCTAAGCCATATTAAGTGTCAATCAAAGCATTAAAATGTTTCCAAAACTACTAATGAAAAGAGCCCATGTCATTCTAAGACCTTTTTAAGACTAAAAGGTAATTCTTGTGCTTGTTTTTTCGCAATGTGTTCACTGTATTCAAAGACCAAAAGCTATATAGTGTGCATTTTACCGTTTTCTTTTTGATCTTACTATTTTATCTATCTCACAACAAGGTTTATATAATATTTCATAACAAATATCTACTAAGAAGGTGTTGTTTAATGGAGGGGGAAGAAACAGATGGAGGCAATCCTACATCATTCCAAGGTACCTGCAGCTTAAAAAAATTGCCTTTTTCTCCTGCAGCTTAACAGTGCCTTTTCATGACAGTTATCAGCTTCGGGGGCTTAGGTCTAAATATCGGTCACAGTATGGTTTTTGAAAACTCGGGGTCCCATGTAATAAAAGATACTCTGTTGCAGTGCTAATCCCAGGCCCTGTGAAAATCCTCCTGTGCTCCAGTCAAATGCATCTCCCCAAACTACATTAACTCCCACCAGAGGGACCGAGCAGCAGTGGGCTTGCATTTCTATAGAGCTATTTTCACCAACTCATACCCTTTGCATTCAACATACAGTAAAAAAAAAAGTAAATCTTATTATCCATCTTTTTTTTTGTGAGTGGATGGTGATGGAGTAATTTCAAAGGCAGTGGAGTGTTGTGCTGTGTCGAGGGAATCCTCAGAGATTCCCTATTGTGCTCCTGCCAGGCCGCACACTCTGTTAATCACACCATGAACAGACTCAATAACAACAACAGCCCCGTGAGAGGCTCTAGCGAGCTAACACACACACACACACACACACACACACACACACAGAGCTAACGTAAGAAGGCAAAAAACAAACATTTCCTCTCTTCCACTGCAAATCAACAAGGAAAGCGTTTCAAACTTCCAACATGTAACAAAATAAAACAAAGCACTGCTGGTAATGAACAATTGAATCATTCACCAATAAGTCTTCTTTGATCTTTGCTTCCTTGGTTGTTATGAATGCTACCATGAAGCAGGAAAAGGCCAGCGGGGTTGGTAGGAAAGGAAGAAAAAAAAAAACACAGGGGGATAATGGTCAATGCAGGCTCACAGTGTGTGTCAGTGCAACCACACTGTGTGCCTGCTCCTCTGGGACCATTAGATCATCAATCACAGATCCCTCATCATTTCCAAACACCGGTGGCCTACATCTATCCGAGACGCTAACACACGCTGTCACCGCTGCCACAGGGCTACGTTAGCGCTGCTGGCTAAATAACTGTCAGATCACCGCTGCAGCACGGAGGCCGCGGCTCACGCCTCGTCCCCCAATCACTCGCCACAGTGTTTAAAAAGTCATCTCTTCCACACTCGGCGCTGCGTCCCAGGTGAACATGTGGCTGCGCATGGCAGCTTGGGAAGTGATGATATGGCCATGATGGATGCGTGTGGGGGCGGGTATCAAGTCGGGGCAGGGCGCTGGGGATGTGGGGGTTGTCCTGCGGTGGCGGTGGGCACAGCCCTGCCTGTCAGACCGCCGGCCTGCAGCCACAGCTGCCCAGGATGCAGCGGCTGGCTGGGAGCCAAGGTCAGCGCGGCGGGGCTCGCGACTGTTCACAGTCGACTGATCACACACTCGTAGCTCACCAGCTCAAACAAGCTCAGGGACAAGACAGAATTCCCTTCATCACAGACTGAAAGATAAAGCGCTGAGGATTTCTTCTGGGAGATCTGGATAGGACAGATATACTGCGCAGAGCATACTTTTCAAAATAAAATACAGAAAATAGAAATTCACAAATGAAGTGAATGGCTGTGTTCTCAATTTTGATTCAATTATTTGAGTCTTGTTTAACAGACGAACAGCATAAAACCAGCCACCGCTAGAGACACTGTCTTAATTTCTATTGGCAACTTTTTAACTTTTAATAATAATACATTAGTTTGCTCTTTAGCGCAGTCAAAACAACAGAAATTATGCTTCTCTGTTGCCTCTGCCTTTCACAAACAAGGGGAAGCAGAAAATGAGATGAAGTACTTGACAGTTAGCACAGCAGAATTCTTAGCATGTTCCCAGTGCTCAGAGTGTCTCCAAAAGGTGTTAAGAAATATGCAAGTGACTCATTCATTTTTGTTGGTTATTAGAAATTCATCATGGAGAGAATGTTACCGTATACTACTGTTTGCATTAGATTACATTGTTCTTACCAACTTAGGAAACATTGCAAAAGTAGAATGATTCTAACTTTTAATGACAACATGCTTTTATATCATCTTGCCTTGATTACTGTAATGCTTTGTTCTCCTGTCTCAATCATTAGGCAGACTGAGGTTCTCAAGCAGGGAGCTCTGAGCGATCCTAAGGTCCAGGCAAGACTGAAGGTGTTGGGGCCTTTGTTGTCCAAGCCTCTGGGCTTTGGGACGTCCTGCCTGAGGAGTTTAGGCTGGCAAAAATCAGTGTCACTTCTTAGAAAACTTTTTTTAAACATATTTTTTTTTTGTTACATTTTTGTTACATTTCATTATTATTTAACTCTGTTTTTAATTTATGCATAACTTTTGTATCTTTTGTACCTTTTATTTAGGTTTTTGCCATTTTTATTACCGTAGTAAAATTTGCTATTATATTAAATCCCAAATCGAAGGTAGTGGAGGCAGAAAAAGCCGATTATAACCCCAGACACTTTGAACCTGCCTCTCACTTTCTCTCCCTTGTGCTGATATTGGGGTTGGGCATTTATAATATTTTTTTTAACCGTGTTAATAGAATTTAATGACATCAATTAATGCAATGGTCTGTTTTTAGAACACTTACTTCAAACAAGATAGAAAGTTAAGCTAATAAAGGTTTATTCAATAGCCACATGATGACAAGGATAGCCTATCAATTCCAAAAATTCAAAACAGTCTTATGTAGCAGCAACAGGCAAATTAAACAGCACTTTTGTCATTGGGTGAAAAAAAATGAATATGTAATCGCTAAACACTAAGCACGTCCAAGTGACACTAATAATGTGGGATGGAGCAAACTGTATTTCAGTTCTGCAATACCAAGACATTTATGATGGCAACACAACACATGCTCTGGCATTTTATAATAAAGCACATTGTTGTATGAGCAGTGATTCCACATATATGTTATCTGCTATGAGCTGTTTTCTGACAGTTTAATTGCTAACGTTACCTAGCAGCCCAGGTAGTCTAACATTACTGTATTGTCCATAGAGGAAACAGCTGATCAACTAGAGAGCCAGAAAACTGAGATCACAGTCCAATAAAATGATAATTAATTAGGTCAATATGTCATCACCACAAATGCACCATGGGACTATACAGAACATAATCATTTTGTCAGATATCATTGTATTAGTCCATGTCCTTTTATTTCAGTGAAATATGTGGGTGCAGCTTTGGCTGAAACAAATCCATGGTTCTGTACTTTTATAGATCTGGCACATGTTTCTATTTCCAAATACATTTGGCTTAGTAAACATGGATTTTTTGGTTGTTAATGTGGGGGAATGTAAATTTTAAAAAAATAAATCTAAATGTACAACTCTAGACAGCATCATTATGTAGAAAGGACGGAAATGAATCTGAGGATTTTAAGAGATTGGCTCTGTTTTCTTTGGCCAAAGTCATCTCATTGAATGTGTGACAGAATAAAAACCAGGCAGTATATAGGAATGCTGCTTTTCTCCAAATCAATTTGGTCTCCACTCATACTGTCAACTATATCTAAAAAGCATTATCCCTGCTGTGGTGTGAATTGGAAGGGATACGCTGTGTAATAAACACTGGTTGTCTAGGAAAAGATGCATTTTGTATGGACAAAACTAAAATCATTCAAAGTGATTACTGTAGACACTAAGGTCAAGTTTTCATCTGCAGATAGAGAAATTATAATCTATTCCATAACCCAAACTATATATGAGGTATAATATCTGTGCGTGTGTGTGTGTGTGTGTGCGTGAGAGAGAGAGAGAGTGTGGAGAATGAGTGAGCGGGTGAGTGTTTGCGTGCGCGCCTTATGGAGGTGCAAACAGCTGTCTGCTGGCTGACGCCGTGCCTTGCAATGTCAGAAACACTCATTTATATGCACCTGGAGCAAAGATATCTCAAGCGTCTCCGTCTTATAATTCAAATCAGGCTGCCTATGTTACCATAGCCTGTAGATGTTCATTCGGGAAGGGCACAGAGAAATAAACAAGGTAATGCAGCCCGAGTAGCTGTGACATTTAACTGAATTCTAATAGAAAGTGACAGGAGATTGACATTAAATGAAATTCATACAGGGCATCTAGAACAACCAACGTGTGAGGGACAAACAAACAGTGGGGAGAGTTGTTCACACTTGCTCACACAAACAGAGAGACGTTCTCACTTAAAACAATAGAGAAATGCAGTTTAAACAATACATGCATAGCTTCTTCTATATTATTCTTTTACAAATACTACTCTTAGTACCTTGAAGATACGAGTTCCCTATGGTAATGGGAGTAAATGATGCCGAATTAAGTGCTCATTTGACAATCGAAATAATTAAATGACTATTATGAATCTGTTATTGAAAATATAAAATCAATTTTCAATTTCCATTGCCTCAAGGGGAATACAATGTACTGAATTAAATTCATTTTTTCTTACCTAGTGAAGACCTGTGATCACAAGCAAAATGTCATAATGTAGTCTGAAGCACTGAACCCAAAAACAGAGATTTTTTGGATCATGTGAGCAACTGCCTAGGAGGCTGACATGCCCCTGACGTAGTGCAATATAAAATTAACAGAGCAATTTGTAAACAAAAATCAAAGCTTATTTAAGCTTCAAATGACAGAATTCAAAAAAGTGATCTGTTGTGCTACAGAAAATGTCAGATGAACTTCTACCTAATTTAAGTGTCAATGTAATTTTTCCCCACTGCTCATCGCAACAATACACATGTGTCAATTGTCTGAGGGAATACCATAAAGCAATTCTCCCTTATTTGGATTTACTGGATTATTTTGACTAGTTCTGGAAATATGGCCAAGAATAAGTTGGCTCATTTGCCCCTGGCTGCTTCAATTTTGATAATACGAGGGCAGAAGGACCCATCTTTCCTTGCATTCAATAACAGACATCAAATGGTGGCTGGTAGCCATTTGGAATGACAAATACAATTTAAATACACCACTGCAATGTCTAAAGATGCTGAGCATGTGCAAACCATTTCTTAGCAGAGGATTACAATTGGAACACCAAGGCTTCTGCCATCACGTTCCAGCCTGTAGTTCAAGACTCGCGTTTGCAGAATATGTTTGGCCTGAAGAGAGACAGGCCAGTGGGCCTTTGGGCCGTCACTTCTCTGCCAAATCCAGTTCTAGTGAATTCAATTGAAACTCTGTTTAAAAAAATGCATCAACTGGAGAGTCATTGCATTGGCTTGTTTCACCACTGTTAACAGGGAACTTTCTGTTGCACAACCAATAGCTCCTATGCATTCTCTGGCTCAACTGCTTGTTAAAGCTTAAATAATCTTACAGTTTGTCCATAAATCATCCTGTCCTCATCTTGACACCAATTCCCCACTTTACATTGTACTGTTTATGAGGCATGTCAGTATCTCAATGGAACTGGTTACGTGACTCACAGAAACACTCTTCTTCAGAATACATTAAAACGTTTTCCTTATGACCACAGATCTCCCCAAAGATAAAAAAAAAAAGACATTCTTTCATATTGAAAATCCACGGTATTCCCCATTAAAATATCATTTGAGCCCCATAGCATAAATATTTAAACAGATCTATATTACTCCACAGCTGCAAAATCCCACAATGTTGTTATCATATTCCAGAGCAGCAGTAATCAGTTTCCCCTGACAAATGCTTAACATTTCCGGTTAGATAAAGCAATCCAATGAAATGACAAAATAATGAATTCCACCGCCCATCAGATTATTAGCCATTCATTTAGGTCATACAGGGGGAAATAAGTCAATTACAGGTCACACAACATGACTGGTACTTGGGATGAGGTGGGAATAAAGTATTGTGAATGTAACACTTTGATGTAATGAGTGTTAAATGATGTGCTGTGGAGCAGAAAGGCCATTCAGAGGCGTTAAGGTGTGGGCCGTCTTACCCGTGAGGACTCATAGGAAGGACTGGACTGGCCACCTGGGGCCCAAGACGCTTGGCTGGTCCGCTCATCCATACCTGTCAGAGATGGAGATGCACAACTCAGTCAAGAAGTTGCGGTTGCTCAGAGAGAGTACAATATAGATACTGGAAGGAAGCAGATTCTCTCTCTCTCTCTCTCTCTCTCTCTCTCTCTCTCTCTCTCTTTCTCACACACAGGCAGAAGGAGATATAGTCATGCACTTATATATAACAACAGAAAGGCAATTTAATAAGGCGTGCATAATATTACATTGATCATTGAAAACTGCAGTTTATGGTAGTGCCCCAGTGGTTGAGTAGACTGGTATGTTTTGTGTCAAAAACCATTCACATGTGATCTACTGTGACTAGATGAGCTAATGGTGTGCTGTCACTTCTCTTTCAGCCTGTCTTTCCTGTGTTATTTCACTGTACAATGTGAAAAAACGACTAAATGCAATTGTGCAGGAAGGTGGACTGGACAGCCCTCTCTTCCCTAAAACCAAACAAGTTCAGTGTTTCCCACAGTTTGCCTGAGTAGGTTACACTGGCAGGAGTGAGAGAGGAGGGCAAAATGTTCTTTATTCCTCTTTTGAATCTATTCAAATAATGAAGGACATCATGTTGTTTTTCAGATGTGTGTATATATCTAAGTAGGCTAGATTTTTGCTGCATTTTAATAGCATTTCATTTAGCGAGTTCAAAAGCTTCCTTTGAGCAGACACTGAGATCTCTTACTCTCTGAACTATAAGCTGAGGCTAGCATTGGCTATTAGGACTGTAACATTAGCTGACTATTATACTCCCATTTGATTATCAATAGTTTTGCAAAGCCAATAGAATGCACAGCTACTTATAGGCTATGTTTCGAGCACGACTGAAAGAAACACCGACTGACTAATACCGTGCACTGTGTCATAAGTGTAATGAAAAACACGCTTTCAGTGGTTGACAGTATCAAATCTGTTTTTTATAAACTACATTGACGAGAAACAAGTTTGAAAGCCAGCTTAGTGCATCACAGCACCCGAACAAATATAAAACAAAACTTGCCCAGTTGTTTATTTATCTGGGTGGGCCTCATAAATATAAACCAATATATGGAAAATTTTGAAATTTACTTGCACTCACCAGAAGGCACTTGTTTAAAAGCTCTGTAGTTAATAAAAAGGCAGGCCTATGTAATATCCAAGGTCTGATCTACATATCATCCAGATGTCTAATTGTAAAAGTAATACCAAATCATCTCTCCAGAAGTCTGGCATAAGAGTGATGCGACTGTGCATCTTAACCTGTTTTTTTTTCACTGGAAAACAATGAGAAGAGTGACTAATTAATTTGTTCAAAGGTTGAGCTTCATGAGCTAAAAGCCGTTTTTCATAGTGTCGTTTATTTTGCTTTACAAAAATCATGGACGAAAATGTGCAACCCTTTACACTTGCGCCTTAAATGTACTAAAGAGCAACTCCAGCTTCATGATTTGGCATTGATATATGACCAGGCTCCATCCAAACAGCTGAGCACTGAAACTTGATAAAACTCATTCATTTTTAAATTAAAGAAAACCTCTATGTTCCAAAAGTCAAACTGAGAAAATAGATAAACAAATAAAATCAATAACTTCGACCAAATTGCAAAACTTGAACATCTGGCATATGATGACAAATATACTGTATGTGATTTTCAGAATCAAATTTATGTGACCCAGTAAAAAGATATGATGCCTCAATCATTCTCGCTGTTTGAGACAATATTGTGTTGCAGTAACAGCCCAAGTCCCCACGAACAAAACATAATTGCAGAGAGGGTAAAGCATCAACATTTTCCAAGTTATTGATTGCCCCAGTTGTAATTTCATTCTGTCTCAGTAAAATGCAATACCATTTGTTCAATTTCACCGTCAAATAAAAAAAGATCGGATTCAAAGGAATTGTAGTGTAGGCTCCAAAAAATGAATATTGCAAGGAATAAACAAAACTTTCAAGGATAAAATGAAGTATATTTTTACCCTAAAATGTTAACAAATGATCCGTGCTCAGGTGCCTCCACATGGCACTTGACCGCATGGTTAGGCACACAATCCAAGCAGCACAATTTACATGTGTGGAACAAACAACTCTCGCAAAAGCAGAAGTGGATTTTACACAGCAAAGAGCAAGCAAAGCCTGTAATCAAACGATCAAAATGCGGTGGGCTTGTCTCTGATTCAAACACAAACACAGCGTACAACCCAGCCAGTCTGTGTGACAAGCAGCACAATAGGAAGAGTACAGCAGTCAGTTCAACTCAACTTAGTTCAACGCAGCCTACTTTGGCACTTATCATGCGTCATTTAGGTTATTCATTTCAATTTTAAGCACCTACATTTTAAAAAGAAAATCATCAAAATCAGATGGTGTGACATCTGTGTGTGTTGAGGTACTCAGAACTGAAAAAGTACTGCAATGCCCAATCTGAGAAATGATACATCACAGATTTTATAGACATGGTACTCAATTTTGTAGTATTTCAAAAATCATTATACTATTGTCGTACTGCAGATAAATTCTTAGTCACAAAAGTCACTAATCCTTGTAAAACTTATCATTATACACAGATTACATTTGACATACAGTATACTTAACCAGAAAGTCATGCTCTAGATGAGTAGTATAGTAGATTAAGTTCCATCCTGACGACCATGCTGCTTCGCTGCTACTGTGCAGCAGATTCAGTTCCCCTTCTTCTTCTACTAAAACTACTATCAGTGGCTTTTGGGAGAAAATATTTCATTGTCTCTGTTTCATGATTTTTCTGCTGTGCTATCGTTTAGATTCATAACAGTGATACTTGTGCTGGTAATAGTACCCAAGTCCATATTTTGGTATTGTGACGGCACTAGTGTGACATGTTGTAGCCCAACTGAGGCCCTTTACTCTCTGACTGTAACGGCGGTCAGTGTTAGCTCTTTGGGCCACTACCCATCATCAGCTCCTCTCTCTAGTATGATTACCATCTCCTACCAGGGCTCAAGGGTCTCCTCTCTCTCTCCTTGCACAGCCAGCCAGCACAATACCACACAAAAGGCAAAAGAACAGCTACAAATGCACAGGCTGTAACATAAGTCTAAGGCATCTAGGCAGTAGAGAATCAGGAGGAAATGTTTGCAGAAGTTTAGATGCTACCACTTTGTTTAGAGCAGTGTAACAGGCAGCCAATCAACAGTCTGTTTGATACAGAGCCATTGTTTTGCTTTCTTTTGATTGGCTCACGGTCAGAGCGAGTGTGTGGCAACCAGGGACAAAGTGTGACAACAGGCAAAGACCAAAGACTGTCTATAACTGAGCCATCCAAAAGTTATCGTCGCAAAAATTTTCCAGCCAGTATGGCAGGTGGCCCTTACTTGGCGGGTGTCAATTTTGGACCATGGCTATAAATTTGAAAGTTGGGTTTACAGGAATTTTTTGCCATCAATATGGGATCAAATACTTAAAGCGATCACTAAAAATTGCTTGAAATCCCTGCTACAAACAAAGTTTAACTTGCAAAACACTTGTAATAACAGCCATGGTACTAAACTTGCGTCAGTGTTTCCTATACATTGACTATATTTGGATGGCCTGCCCAGGCATATTAACAACTGCCAAAGTAAATTTTGGTTTAAGATTTATTTTGGGTGCAGTTATGCACTAAGCTGGTCATCAAACCTGGCATTTTTCGTTGATGTGGTATATAAAAAACTGAATCTCACATTACCATTTCAAGTCCATCATTATTTGAAAAGACTCAACAGAGAAATAAAGACCATTTAACAAACAGCATCCCTCACACATATGTGACAGGTTAGAGAAGAGCAGCACCCTCATCCTGCGGCTGTGACCAGAAGAGATTCAGAGGTTTGGCATGCGGACCCATCAGCCCCAACTGTGGCCACTTTGTTCTGAAAAAAGTTTCCACTCCACACTCCAGCACCTTGGTCAGCGTGAACATGGAGGAAGTGACAGATTCCTGGCATGACAGACGCATCTGTGCATGTGAGAGAAATTTCTCAGAGATACAAACAATAACACTGGTCACAAATTGGCTTGATCTTGCTCAGGAGGGGCTGGGGTTCCAAATGTGGAGTGGATGTATGTTTCCACTAGCTTAGACTCATCTTAACATGCTCAACAAGTCGCTATAGTCTGCTACAGTCCAGGAGCTGCACAAAAGGAAGGTCCCATAGGCCACGGTTTGGGTGCTCATCAGACTGTCCACACCTGAATAATCTGTTAAACCGGACTGCAGCAAAACTGAAATGGAGAAAAACTCAACTCACAATCTTAACTGCGGTTTCTGAAACAGTGGCTACAGATCTCAGTATGGACTTTGGAGGCCACTCTCAACCATAATGAATCACAGCACACACTACAGCACACAGCATCGGGGCAAGTGCTCCCAAGTGTAAAACAGGCAGAGACAAAACAACAGTGCTGGACTGAGGCTGCAGGGGAGACTCTCATCCCTGGAGTGTGCTCCCTCACTTCACTGTCAAATCGACATTACAGGTGTTGAAAACTAAATACAACCTGGCATCACGGTATTCTGAAAATCATCACATATGCTGCATTATACAGTTCAACATGTAGTATCTATTGCACGTGCTGTGAATAGTCATAATGGATACACAGGCACGTGTCCTGCTGACTATATTGTTGATTCGGTTGCTACAGCTGTCAGAGAGGTGTTGCAAAATCATTTGTATCTGTCTACACATTCAAGTGTGATGTCCGAATGGTTTACAATCACTCAAACAGATTCCTTCCACTATTCCCAACACCACTCTGGGTTCAACATAAGCATAAGCATTTGTTCGACTTGTCCTGTCAGGCAAATCAATTTGGGATGATGCTAACAAACTTACGATTAGAGGCTTGCATATTGCAGGCCGATTCAAAAAATGCCAAACAACTAGTCAAATTCTGTTCAACTTCTGCAGCGATATGTATCGCCATACAGGCCATATGGTGGAGATAATGTTTTGATATCTGTGCAAGTGTAAATATAATTCAATTTGGTGAATGCAAGTAAAAAACATGAGCTGTGTGCACACCTTTTTTTTAAGACAAAGAGAGCGTTACATGAGTGCTTCATCCGCACCACAGTGTTTGCTCTCCACGGCTCTTACTATCTAGACCTACGCCAAAGAATGTTCATTTACATGCAGTGTCTGTCAGAGGGGGGATTTGGCCTAATATGGATTTAACCTGGCACGGGTACCGCTCTGTGTGCTTTCTTGACTCTGATATCTTTGACTATCCTGTGTTTTCAAGCCTGGCAAGCCATTAGATATCCTCTTTCAACTTTCCTCTAGTGTTAGGCAAAAATCAAAGCTTTCATTGTTCATCGGTTAAAAGAAAATTTAAGGGGCACTTTGGTCTTAGACGATTATAACTTAAGTACCTCTTTCCCCAAGTACCTACATGTTCAGGTAGCATAATCCCAGAAAACTAAGATAAAATTTTATGCATTTTCAAATCACTATCTGAACAACCTGGTATCTATTTGACTGTAAACAGGGATATATCAGCAATGCAATTATATAGAAAGAAAACAATATATTAAATCCCACAACTAGTCCACTGGATGGGGGAATGCATGGCTGATCAAAACTATTACCATGAGATTAGCATTCACTTAACCATTTACCTATTAACAATGATTTAGAAAAATAAGGATAAATCATGTGCTAGTTCGTAGTGTTACTGTTACCATTCTTTATGGAACTCATCAATGTACTGCACAGAGTTGCAGTCTCACTCCTGCTGATGCACACTGGGTGCACTTGAAAATGATAGGGCTATTTTCATTTGTTGTGGGCATTGGCCTAAAAAACGCAACCCTAGCGCTCGATGCACAGGTTGGTTTCTTGTCAGATTTTGGTGCCCCCTGCTGAGGCTCCCCGTCAGCTGGAATGTGAAACACCTGTAGTGGCCAAGAGAGGTGACTTGCACCTCCTGGCTGGTGCTTCAGAGGAGTTGCTGCATCTCCAAAACTCTTCCACCAAGGACACAGCTTGACTAACTTTCTCTCTTAAGGGCAAGTCCTTTAGTTTAACTTTCTGGATTTCTGCTTAGTTTGGGTTTTCTGCTCGTCACTTTTGGACAGAATTAGTTGGCACCTAACCCTGAAAGACTCTATAGTAGGGTATCTAAGAGATTTGCTTTAGGTGAAATAGGAAATCACAACTACATTTGTAACATTCCTATTTTTGGGGGAGAAGACAAATGAAAGACATTCAACATTTGTATCTGTTAGATACATTTACAGTTCTCTACAGCTGTGTATCTTCAGTCTGTCAATGAAGAGAAATGAGTCTAGAAATTATGTGATCAAGTTAAATAGATCAAGATTAACAAATGTGGACTAATCATGCCATCCTTATTGAGGAGAGGAAATCGCTGTAGTGAGAGTGTGTGATGTGGTGATGAAGGTTTGACAGAGTTAGTGCACAGCATCTTTACTGTAAGGACAAGCCATCCACAAACAGCTGCACCTCCCCCGGCCCTGTGGGCCTCCAATTCAGCACACAGTCGTCACAGGAAGACTATGGTCAGAATTGTTTCAGAGGCTTTAATGAAATACTTCTGACATGAGATCCTGCAACAAAACCAAAGCATTGCACAGCTTGAGCTTAACTGACAGCATGCAAAAAAAGGAGGCCATTTCAGGTTGTTCCCTTACAATGACACCACCACTATCTCATGACAGTATAAGATGTGTAAGCTAGAGCTGCAGCCCCTCACTGGGAAGACTGTAGGTGAGGAGACTTAGCTAACTGTTCACCTGGACATAGACTCCAATCCATCCTGCTGCATACAAAGAAAATACAACAAAGCATACAAACTTAATTCAATTGATTTTAAAGATGCTGTGTATGATAAGCAGCAGGGAAGGTAAGAATATGTTAGAATATAATGTTGATGGCTCCATTAACAATGAATGAAACACTGACTTCTTCACTCTTTAAAGGTTTATTGCTCTTTTAAACCAACCTTCATTTCATACACAAAGTATCTGTCAAGTAAGATGATCAATAAAAAACAAAAATCTATTTCTGATATGAATCTGTTGCTTAAAAAGGCTAACCAATATCAGTAGATGGACGTCACCCATACAGCTGCATCTATCCATTATCCCCTACTACAGTTAAGACCCAGTGGCTTCATCAAATTCCCATCATGAAAAAGGCTAGAAGGAAGAAATGCTAAATCTGTCAGAGCCACTTGGTAATTTTTTCCAATCCATCTTTCTCTGGCACACTTTTAAGGGTCTTGAAGGGTCTTGCCAGTCCCGCTCTGCTACAATTATCTGGGTATGCCCAGTTCAGATGCATTAATCCAAACTCTCATTCCCTGCAATTTCCACACTTCTTTCCTGCGCAGTCGCTTGCCTTATGTTCACAATCACTTACGAAGGTGCTTCTCCCCCCTACCTCGAGGATCAGGGACACATGAGCACACAGGCTGAAGAGAGGAGGAATTTATCTACTATAGGCCTAATGAATTTCTAGGGTGCAGTAGTTTGTTTTGACATCATTCATTTTTAGATGATGAAGGGTTTTTTTTTGTTTTATATAATTCAGTTTTGCAGTGTTTGTCATATGAATTAAAGGGTCAAAGACCAGTGCTAAGCTATCTATGCAATCACTTCTCAAGAGCGGTATACCTACATGAAAGTTTGTACTTGGAATTGCAGACTAAATTTAGAACCTGTGAAACTCCTAAAATTATAATCCACTCGAGAGTCAAAGGCATGGAGTGCTTGTTTGGTGACAAGAACATGGTAAATTTCATATCTGCAGGCCCCTGCAGTTACTGGCTCCCTTGCTAAAGATGAGCCAAAAAGGCTCATCTTTGAAAAAATAAACCCAAATTAATCACTGCCCATTCTTTGGTGCCCCACAAGTGTTTATTTTCTGACCACCAAAAGATAAATAAGAACTATCCAATCCACAAAATGTCATGCTTAATAACTTTTGATGCAGCTTATATGTAAAGTTGTATTGTACTGTATTGTATTTGACTTCTGATTGAGTTTCAATAGTGTCTTCGCTTCATTTCCACAAAAAATACTGGTGTCATGCACCCCCATGTTACATCTAGCACCTGTCTTGATAACTGTGAGTGTGACATTACCATTCACAACAAAGCCTTGATTGACAAGTCGACGGCAGTAACTGCAGTATGACACCTAATATTACCAGTGAATAAAAAGTGGTGGCTTCATGGCTTATTTGAACTGGCTGAAGGAATTACATCAGGTGTCAACCCAACAAACTTGGTGAACCCCATGGAGTGTTGAGTCCAATTCAGTCCACTGCTGGGGATCTAAACTCTGATACTTGCCAATGAAATACCCAAGCTCACTGTCATTTTTTCTCTTAGGCTTAGGCTTCTCTTAGGTAAGTATCTACCATGTCTGATTAGCTAATTATTTTGGCAGTATGCAAATATTAATTAGCTTCTCAAAAGTAACTAACTAGCTTGTAGTCACAACAGATCGGTTACGAGAAGGTTTGCTGGAACCAGGAAAGGTGGGACAAAAAATGCAACTAGCCCCTGCTCTTTTATTTCAAGTCAATACTAAAGTCAATACTAAATCAACTGTAACAAACACCTTCCTATAAAGGGTCTCCGGGACAAAATGTACCTCAAATTCAACACCAACACCAAGTGATACTGAATGAAAGCATTTTAGCCCCATTGTTATATAACTTCTGCAAATGAATACATGTAACAATATTTCCACTGAAAATTTCTATTAGGCTATATAGCAATCATTTTCTCTGCAAAATGATAAAATGTCTCAATATCATCAAGTGAACTGAGCTACTGTGGAGAAGGTGCACTGTGGCAGAGTAAGGAATACTGAAGGGAAAAAATTGGAAGAGCCTCCCTCCTGTCTCCAGGCTGCTGCTCATGCTGCGACGGCTGAAGTCGTCGCAGCAGAAGCTGTCATGGTAAGGGAGATCACAAAGGGGCAGCGGAGGCTTGACCAACCTTAGGATTGGCTGAAGTCCCAGAGGGAACTTTGGCTTCAACTAGAATTGAGTTTTCACATTAGTTTGGTAGGTATGCTACTTTTTTTTCTTAGCACTAAGAGAATGTTTAGAAGAAGTGTGGAGAAAGGTCCGGAGCCTTTTCCGAGAAGGGTTGGTCACTTCTTTTATTTCCAAGAGCCATTCAAAATGTAAATAAAATTACATAGTATTTATTTTTCTTATTTTTCCATGACTGGAAAACTATTTTTTAATTTCCAGACTTTCCAGGATGCATGGGAATCCTGGTACAAAATTAGCAGCATTTTGGGTGCACCTGTGAATTTATTCAGAAATAAATGAACGTTGTTGTCTATGTTGCGACAGATAAAGTACCGCATGTTGCTTTCCAAACATGGAGATCCATAAGCACTTGGAATAGATTTAGTAAAGTGTCAAGTTTGATTGGGGTTCTACAACAAATTTGAAAATTCTAGAAAGAAACACAATGAAAACACAATCCTTGAGGAAATGAACCAAGAGCACAAAAAGGTTGCTGTGGAAACTGGTAGAAATACCATATTTACACCTAAAAACACACCCAAATTTAAACTTTGTTACGTTTCTAAAGGACGAAGTTGAATGGTCACCTGACAATACGCTGCTATGACAATGAGCTTTGGCTGTAACAGACAATTCTCCTGACAGTCTCCATTTCTTTTCTATTCCAAACAAAAAGCACCATGCTGATGCTGGTCTATTTTGGAAGCCAGTGAGTGCACGTCCCAGCCGAAAGGTGGCAGGTCACATGATGTCCGTACCATACTAAAGCATAAAGCATACAGCAAAGCTTACTCAGTGCAGTTCCTGGACGACACACATTCTTGAGATGTGGCACGGGGAAGCTTCTAGTATACTGCAGCACCATAAACAAAAACGTTTTACTAGTGCATGCAATCAGGTTTTGAAAGCATTTAGCATATTTAATATTTGTGTAATCTGCTCATCAAAGCTGACAAAGTATTACTGCAACTCAAGTCTGTGTGTATAAATGTAGAAATGTGTGTATCTGTGTGTGTGTGTGTGTGTGTTTATTATATTTATTGGGGGTTTTTTCTGTGCATTGTCTTTAAAAATCCTCTTTCAGGTCAAGAAACATGCTATTGCACATCTGTATCTTGTAGGATATTCTCTCACATCTTAAAGGATAAGGCTGGTGTTTTTTAATGCATCGCTTACTGTCAACAAATCCTATGATAATAACAAAATCAGCAATGATTTTGTTTTGCCAACAAGTCTCGTCCATGTAGCCGGTGCCCAATGAAGCCATGTCCCAGCAGCCATAGAACTCCATTGTATTAAAAAAACAATTAAAAACACGTCAAAGAGCCATGCCGCTGCTCTGGGCAACATATTTCATCATCACGATGCACCGGGCCAGCCGACTTTTTCCTCAAACAACTTAATAAGCCGGCTGTAAACACTTTGCGATCTCAGGAAAGTAGTTCCGTAGCACCGAAAATAGTCAGCGGCGTAATGAAGAATTTGTTCCCATTTGAATTTGATTTGGTGATAACTACAACAGCCTGACTTTTCGTGGTAACAGTTAGCGATTTTTAAAATGGAAACTATGTCTTTGTGAGCTGTATTTCAAGGTTTTCAGCTTACAGTTGGAGGCAATGACTTCCGGGTTGACGGCTAAAAACGGTACGTGGGAAGTCAGAAAGTAACGGGAGTAGAGCAAACGCATTGTTGATTTTGTTATTTTCATAGGATTTGTTGACGGTAAGCAATGCATTTAAAAACACCGGCCTTATCCTTTAACCAGCACATTGCTCAACACTCTGTTACTATAACTTATTTATGAAGCATGAAATAAAAAACAACCAGAACAACTAAGACCTTTTGTTATTAATGCATTACAGCCAACTTACATGTGTGAACCTCACCAGGAAGGCACAACTTAACTTAAAATCCACATCAGCTGGACCACAAGTCCTTGCCATTTGCTTTAATGAAGCGTTGCACACACACATAGCACCCTTCCTACTTGAATGGTTAGGTTTTCTAAAATTCATCCTCACAGTTCTATAGTTCATGTACAACAGCTCTCTAGTTTCTTTGTCTTTTTGTTCAGTTTCCACTAAATGTGTGTCTTTCGTTTCACAGATAACTGAATACAACAAGGCTTTGTGGATGTACACAAAACATGCTTTCACAAAACATAATGCTTGATTGTTGGCTTTCTCTAGTAGCACATCAGACAATAGATGTGCTTTGGATTAATGTCGTGAAGCATTTAAAGCTAGGAAGTGATCCACAAAAGCAGGGAATTTAAATGCTCGTTATCATAACAAAAACCATGCGCGAGCTTGTTTGTCAATAAAAGATGCTCACAGATAAAAGCCCACTGATTAAGATCACCTTCTTGTGGAAAAGACCGTTAAATCCGCGTGTATAAAAGGACTATGTGAAGGACTGAGCCATTACTGAGCTGTTATTTGTACAAAATCACTTTCCACTGTGTGTGAAATAACTCTTGGTGAGGATGTCTCGCAATCCCATTAGGCTGCACTGCAATTCACAAACAACTCCAATTTTGATTATGTTCACTAAAATCTTATTCAGACACATTATATAACCGAGTCAGAAATTTGTCTCTGAGACACCTCATAGCAAACCCTGGTAAGAACACACTGAACTGCCTCAGATTTACCGTTTTTCTGTGAACACTTGCTGCACTGACACTTGACGGCACACCGTGATCAAAGTAAAATATGCATGGTTAATTTATGACAGTGAGCTAAAATATGGGACATCAATTGCATTACACCATGATGGTAGTTAGATCAATAAACCATTTACAAATGTCTAAGGCCTAAACATTCTTTGTTCCACATCTTTACAACAGGACTCCACCACTATTCCAGGTGGAGGGCTCATGTTTCAAGCGCCAGATGTGTACAGTGCACACAAGCGTCACACAGAGATGGGAAATGAATCACATGCGAGGTGGAAAATGAAGCCCCCTTTCCTTCATCCTCCATTTATAAATAAGCCCAAACCCCATCCAAGCAGCAGAGGTACAAGTCAGTAACCATAACTGATTTTGAAGAGCAGATTTATGAGTCATGCAAACAGGGATAAAGAGTGACTGCATAACAGAGGGTTTATTGAAATAGGTTTCTTGGATGAAATCCTACCTGATGCACTGAACTGACTGCTTCCGAGGGTGGTAGGTCTGTTTTTCCCACCGTTTACAGGTGGAGAGAACATCTACAAGGAAAAATATGATTTAGACATATAGACCTACAATTGAAAGCAACTTCTCTGCAATATAAAAGTGAAGTATTCCGAACACCAACTGCAGCAGTAAATACTTTGAAAGCATGCCATGATATTTAAAACAAAGAATAGCTGGTAGAAAATAGAATCACAGAATTCTAATCATTATCAATTAACTAGTACCTGCCCTGACATAACAGAAGCATTACGCTTTGAATAAATCAATTAGACATGCTTTAGCCTAATTGGTTTGAATAACTCTAAGCCCTCAATACTATATGGTACCAAGAGGTAAAAACTGACAGTGAAAAGCCTTCTTACCGCACTAAAATCCAGCAAGTCACTTAATTCCTTGTCTGTTCCAATAGCGGCAATCCGCTGCTGAGGATTCATCCTTGCGATCTAAAAACCTGAAGAGAACACAGTCCATTAGGTTACATCTCTGGTGATCTGTTTCACAGCGGTGGTGATCGGCACTAGAAATGCGTCTTGTGGATGCAGAATAAAGACAGCCACAGTTAAGTTACAACTTCAAGTTGTTTGTGGAATCGCGTCATGTAGAAACACTGGCAGTGCTGCCACATCCTAATTGATCAAACGGTGCCATCATTTTCCTCACACACCTTTAGTTTTTTTCCGTACAGTGAGCTGAATGAACTGATGAAAGATAAAGACCCTTGATGGGAGCGCTCTGAATGGATGGCACAGCTTGTGACAGCCAAGACCTGCAGCATCGCATTATTGCAGTAACAGTGTTTCTCTGTAATGTTAACGTTGCCTACTGGCGTGTTGATAAAGATAAATGTAACTAAATCACTTATTAGGCTTGCGCTGACGATGTTGATTTAAGTGGTAAACCTTGCAAGCATAACATTAGCAAACGTTTGCAGTTAGCTAGTGCACCTAACGTCACTTAACATTGGCTGGCTAGCTGACGCTAGCTAACAAGCTGCAGTTACTGATTCGTATGGACTGGACATAACTACCAAGCTGCAAGAAGCTGCAACGCGTTTAGTCAATGTAGACACTAGCGCAGAGAAGACAGTGGCATTGTACTTACGAGTGAAATACAAAAATACATATTTGTTTAAGGCAAGTAAATAAATATTGCAAATGACAATCGTAATCCCCAGCTCCAGACTATAAGGCGTAATGTTGGTCTTTCTCAACTCCCAACTTCTTTCACCAGTCCGAAAAAGCTTTTGGCAAACTCCCATAAATATTTTACCTTTTATCCGAGTAAAATTCCGACTAGGGTGATCGGGTGTGGCAGTAGAAGCCTTGTTTTCTTGCAATACGCCTCAAAATAGCGAAATAGTGGTTTATGCAGCGATACCTGGAAAAATATCCTCTATATATATCAGTTACGAGTTTCCCTTAGGCAGACATTTTTGCTTTGCAAAAGCCTCAGCACCACGATGACATTCGTTATTGTATCCCTCCGCCGACAACAGCGACATGATTTCCCCATTGGAGGTCCCACACACACAGGAGATGCTGCGGGTGTCAGCACACACAGCCCGGGGTTACACTGTTTATTCCTGCTTTGTCACGTTTAAAGGGGCATTTCACCCAGCATACAGATGCTCTCTGTTTTGTCCCTATCACTCATGTAATGGATTGAAGCACCCAGGAAATGTTTTTATTTGAATGCCTGAAAAATGGCCTATTCACTCTAAATAAGTTACAAAACTCCACTTGAGAATTGTATTTTCCAAACGTTATGGCTGACTTTTTCAGACTGCTATTTTTTATCTAGGCAAAGCTTACATCACTGAGCTGCACACAACAGAGGGATTGTCCTCTCATACCAACACTGGAGGAAGGACTGAAACTTATTAACTATCACAAAGTCTTAAGGCAAATTACATTGTCCAGTGTTTACAGTTTTGTGATTGAGCCTGTTCAGTGTCCCTTGTAGTTTGTCAACTATGTTTTCAAAAGTAGCCACTTCACAGGAGGTATTTGAGTGATCAGTTAGTTTTAGTGTTAGCCTACTACAAGAAGTCCATTTACTGTAATTATTACCTGTGCACATGCATGAATTGCAATCATTTCACTGTCTTCACCCAGCAACTGCAGTAAAAACTCCACCCCTCCTCTGTGTTTTAGAGAACACCAAGGTCCTCTGATCATTTTTTGTATTCACTGGAGTGCTATATCAGCAATTTCTTCCACATCACAGTGGTTACCAGGCATTCAGAATAAAACAATTACTGTTTCCTCTGTCTTGTTCAAATGAGATTTGTATAAAAAATATGAGGTAATATAGACAGTGTCATGATGTGTCATGATTATTTTAACTTTGACCATCAATAACGTACTTGAATTAAGAGCTGCAAGAACAGAAGTAGTACAGGCAGGAAAAAGGTTCATCCTGCATATCAGGATTATATCTGCCTGAGAATTGAATGATTTTATCATGGAAGTTAATATTTTTTTAATGTGTTGTTAGTGTGTGATAGCCTACTCAGAAAATTTGAATGCTCAACACCCACTGATGGTTTTCCCAGGGCAATTTACCAGTAATTTGGGGGGAGGGGTCCTGCCTGAGGATTATCAGGCTTTGCTCCAGCTCAGAAAGGGTTAAAAGATCTCAGATGTAACTTGGGACCAGATTTAAACACGCCTTGAAAGTAATCAGCAAATATTAAAATCTGTTCAAAAACTCTCTCAATGTAGAGAGGTTAAAATAATAACATGATCATGTGTGTTTAGTCTTGATCAATAACCTGATAGCAGACAATCTGAAGGCTTGTCAAATAGTATATCACAGTAATGAACCTTTTCTCTTTCTCAGTATCATTAAAAGTCAAAAAATAAATACATATCCTAACCATAAATCTAAAACATAAATCACTGAAAGCGACTAAACGATTCGATACAGGCAGCTGAGTTTGTCAAGAGGTGTTGAGGGCCAGTAACATGGTCTTCAGTTTAGTCATCTCTGCTTTTGGCAATGCTACCACAGTGAGATCACGGCCATGTCAACTGCAGAATATAACAGCCAATAGAGGTGTTGAGGATGAATGATGTGTCGGTATAAAAAAAAACTTACAGCACTTGAACATTTCTCCTTTTATTCAGTCATCGTCTGAGTAACCACTTCAAATCCGCGCAGTAGGTCTACCGTGCAAAACTGTATGCCGGATCTACTTTTTCCTCCGCGTTGGCGAGAGACCAGACCAGCGGACTGCAGCAAAGTTAGACTGATATTGGCCATTGCTCTAGTGTGAGGATGCAAAAAGTGGGTTTGATCTTAACTGGGGGAGGATGCACAAAAGTCTCTTTTGTATTCTTATTTTTGAGGGGGAACATTTTTGATGTTTTTGTATATGTACTGTATATAAATGTTAACATGTCTCCTAGAAGTCTGACACAAAACTTACTTTGATTGGCATCACCCCCTCCAGCAACTACTTGTATCTGTTTTTTTTCTTACAGGGATTTTTTATTTATTTAGTGTTTGAAATTTAATTAATTGAATAATTAAAGCAACACTGCTTTGAGGTTCAAAAGCAATAGTTTAGCAAGATCAGATCTTAGGTTGGTGTTACTTTAGTCATGACTGTAAGTTGTTGGCCTGCAGCTGCTCATATTTCCCAATGTCTAGTCTGCTTTAGCTACACTAAGTTGTGTTTGCCCTGTAATAGTTCTCTCCTGATTTGTTGTCCTTTTAGGTGCAGCATCCTGACAAGATATGATGCTGCTGTGTGTGAACACAGGGGATATGTGGCCTTGTTGCTGGTCAAGGTTTTGGGATGGTGTCAGCAGGTTGCTCTAATAATTCATTTAATCCTGGACACTTCCATATTTGACATTCTTTCTGTCTCTGCACTTTTTCATTTCACACATTGTCCCTGCTTAGCACAAGTGAGTTACATCAGATCATCAGATCATATATTTGAGTAAATGTAAGTACAAACTGGGAAAACCTGCTATAGGTTGATTGGTTGATTACTCAATATAACTCAACATAAATAGAAATTAAAGGTTGCAGATTCCTCTTCATCCTCCCTTGATTATGAACACTGCTTACAATATGTGTGTGTTTACTATAAATTATATTGCAGCTAGAAATGGAAGAGATGAATCTCAGTATCCAATATAGAACTAACTTTACAATAGTAAAGCCTGTTGGGCAACAAATTGTTAAAAGCATAACAAAAGGCCCATTCACTGAATGTGGCAGTTGTGTAATTATTAGATAGGCTTACAGATGCTTATTACACATCAATTAGATAACAGAAATGTGTCCAAATGTCATTTCACAAAGGTACACCACGGGAGCATAGTGTCAAAATTGCACTAAGACCACTGATGGTCACAATGCTGTGTTGCCTGGGAACAGATTCATCCAAAGTAGAGGAGTTCTAGTTTTAATCATTACATGATTTTAGACTGTTTCAACAACAAGAAATATGTGTTAGGTTTTTGCAAATAAAAAAGAATAGTCCATGGCTGCCATTAGAAAATGCTCAGCCTATGCTGCTTATTCTGGACATAGTTTTCAGAACAGTCACCTACTTGTACAAAGTAGTTATAAACATTTTCAGCCAGATTTTGCATGCTCAAGGCTCAAGCAAAAAAGTTGGCACTTCAGTACCTAAAACCACTAGAAGAAAGGTATGATGATTTTTCGACAGGGTGCTTTTTCATGGACATCCTGCCCTATTTTAAGTGAAGATGTGCAAAACAGAAACAAAAAATGAAACAACATATTCTAGGAGGGCAGTTGTGTATGTAAAAGGTTCAAACTCCCACTGGACCAACTGTGCACATGTCTGATTTTCAGTGTATCTCTGTATGTAAGCCTATTGAGAAAATAAAAAAAATTGAACATAGAAAATGGCACGAAAGAGGGAATTGAAGGCAGATTTTACATTTTAAACAAATGTTCTAAAATATTTAATCATAGATCCATGGGAAGCACCTCGGCCTGGTATTATTAATTCCAGACTGCCACCTGTTGGACAAACTCAAATCACCCTGAACTTCACTGGATGTTCAACAATCTTATTCCAGTATTCAAACACTTCAGTAAATAACATAACAATTACAAATGCAAACACAGATTAACAAAATAAAATTGAAATAAATTTACAAAAAAACAAAAATATTTGAATGAATAAATAAAAGAAAACAAAAAGGAGAGATCATTGAGAATTTAAAAAGTTATTAAGATTGTTTACAGTAGACAGATCTTTTTATTGCTATGTAATTGTAATGAGTCCAGGGATTGTGTGAATTACAATTTAAATGAGAGAAATATGGTATAGCACTAAAAATTTACATTTATGTATCTAAAACACGCTTATAAATGTAATCAAAATAACAATGAGTTGACTTTACAATAAAGAAAAAAATACATCTTTATATTCAAACTAAAATTTTGACAAACGGTATTTAAAAAATATTTTTTAAAGCCATTCCAAAAGAGCAACTAAAAAAAACAAATGAGGGAGAGATTCTTCACTGGAGGCACAAAATGTACAATTCTTATCAATATCTTTAAATCTAGGATTGAGTACATTATTTGGGTATATGTTGTACAGAACGTTTAATTGAACTTATGCTTTATTTTGAATACAGAATTTATATGGGAGAAGCCATACTCTTTCCCAATTTATATTTGTGACTATTGAGTCCCAGAAAGATTTGTCTCTGGGACTGACTTTCTGTTTGTTGTGGCACATCTCTTTCATTTGGTTGTTTCTAGATTTAGGGTCTTTTTCGTCCAAACACCCAATCTTGACATTGCGTTCAAATGTATGCACTGTACCACAGCTCATGTGACATTCATAAACTGTGCAAGACCAGTAGGGATAGCACAGTTTTTAAAAAAAACAGCTCCGAACTCTTCAAATTTGACAGGGAAGTCTCTCCTTTCTCACATGACCCAGAAGTGATTTTTGTGCAGCCATTATGCCTGCTGCCCCAATGATGCCAGACACAAGAGATTCTCCTTTAATCATGTCACAAAGAACAGATACTCAGATGTATCTTCTCTTCACCCAATTAGATATAAAGCATTAAGACTGAATGACTTGACAGTCGATGACTGAAACCTCCTTCAGAGGACATCTATTGGCCGGGGATTCATCATCAATTTACGTTTCATCCACGATACTGAAGTGCAGTATCTCTTATTTTTCCTCCCATCTTTCACTCAATTCCTCAAATTACTTCCTGCTGAAGATGAATGGAAGTGAGGCAGGGGAGAAAAGGAGCAGTAGTGAAAACTTTTAGTTGTTTGATTGTATTCTTGATGGTCAACCCTTTTACTTTGTTCCCTTCTCCGCTGATGAAGCTCACAGAGCTCTTCTTTCGCTGGACACCAAAAAACCTGCTGGTCCAGATAATCTGGAACCATACTTTTTAAAACTTGCAGCTGACTCTATTGCTAAACCCTTATCAAGTATCTTTAATCTCACTCTCACTCAAAATGTCATCCCAAAAATGTGGAAATCTGCCCATGTTCTCCCTCTGTTAAAAGGGGGGGACCCTACATCACTAAACAATTATAGGCCTATTTCCAACTTAACCGTCTTGTCGAAGGTCCTTGAAGGATTGGTAAGTGATCAACTGAAGGACTTCCTGAGCGCTAATAATATCCTTTCATTGTACCAGTCTGGCTTCAGGAAACAGCACAGTACCATCACGGCATCCTTAAAGGTTGTTAACGATATAATTGAGTCACTGGATCACAAAAAAACTTGTGCCGCTCTTTTTATCGATCTTTCTAAGGCCTTCGATACAGTTGACCACCTTATCCTGAAGCAACGGCTGCTCAATATTGGGTTGTCTGAGCAGGCTGTTGGCTGGTTTGAAAATTACCTCTCTGAAAGGACACAATGTGTCAAATTTGATGGCACTTCCTCCAGTGTACTAGATGTTGCGTCAGGGGTCCCCCAAGGTTCTGTCTTGGGTCCACTTTTGTTTACAATCTATATTAACAACCTGGGTCAAAATATTCCTAATGCACAGTTTCATTTTTATGCCGACGATACTGTCATTTACTGCTGTGGTGCCACCCTTGCTCAATCACTTGAGTATTTGTCTGCTTTTGGTATTGTAGAGTCACGGTTGTTTGATCTGAAACTTGTGTTGAATGCTGCAAAAACTAAACTGATGTTGTTTTCTAATGCCAGGAAGACATTAGCTTCTCTTCCTAACATTGTAACCTTACAGGGCCGTCAGATCGAATTAGTATCTCAATACAAGTATCTAGGTATTTTAATTGATGATCGTTTAACTTTTAAACTTCACATTGAAAACTTAGTAAAGAAACTAAAGCTTAAGCTAGGTTTTTATTTTAGAAACAAATCCTGCTTTTCTTATGCTGCCAGGAAAAAATTGGTTGAGGCTACGTTCCTTCCCTTGCTTGACTATGGTGATCTGTTGTACATGCACGCCTCTGCCCAATGCTTGCATTGGCTGGATACTGTGTACCACAGCGCTCTGAGGTTTGTCACAGGCTGCAAAGCTCTCACTCACCATTGCACTCTATATGCCAGAGTTCAGTGGCCTTCATTGGCCTTGCGCAGACTTACTCATTGGTACATATTTATTTATAAGTCCATCCTTGGTCTGCTCCCCTCTTACCTCTGTGGGTATATCTCACTCAAAACTAGTAATTATTGTTTGCACTCAAATGACACCCTCTTACTGTCCGTCCCTAAGGTTCGCACTGAACTTGGCAAACGGGCCTTTATGTTCTCCGTCCCTGCAGCCTGGAACCACTTGCAGACAGATTTGCAGCTAGATGAGCTGATCCCAATTAGGGCATTCAAAAATGTAGTGAAGGGTTTGGAGGCAAATTCAATTGGAATTTGTAATTGCTTCCTTAGCTAGACCCGTTTCCTCCTGTCTGTCTTTTAGGTATATGACTCTGTGAGTTACTACTGTATGTTTTGTTTTATGTGCTTTTAATCCTTGCTTGTATGTTGTTTGAAAATCTGTATTGCTGCTATCTTGGCCAGGGCTCCCTCGAAAAAGAGATCTTGTAATCTCAATGGGACTCACCTGGTTAAATAAAGGTTAAATAAAAACAAATTTAAAAAAAAAAATTGTTTTCTTGCACAATATGAGGGTAGGCTGGTTGTAAAAATGTAAAATATCAAATAATATTGTATTATAAATAATCAGTGAGCTGAATTCTGGCTATGCTGCTCTAAACTGCTGCTCAGTTGCTACGACAAGGGGAGGAGGGATTGGAGACTTTTTTGCCCAAAAAGATAAATTTAGCCAGACTGACATACAGTAGAGCAGCCTTTGAGGCAGAAAGCCACATGCCACTCAACTAATCAGTTACCATCCAACTACTTCACAGCCAATCAATCAAATCCCATGCTTACACAACAGTGGAACACTGCAATTACTGGCCAAAATAAGTCCAAAATGTTTGAGCAGTTTTTTCTTGGAAGAAAGCAATCTTTTCCCTCTTTCTGCTGGCAGTTTATGCAGTATGTTGAGATAGATAAGACAGATAAACTAAGCTGGCTGGCTATGTTTTTAATGGATAGTTAATATCTGTAAGCAGCTTGTAATAAATCACTTTTTAGCTGACTGTCCTTAAATGAAGAGGTGTAGGCTGATAATGATGTTTATTTAAAAATGTGTATATGTAACTATGTTTCATGTAGTTACTGCCTGTAAAACATAACAGAAAAAAATCATTAGAGTGATAATATGTTTGAATTTGAGATGAAGAAAGACATGTGGTTTGGGATACTGAGGCAGATTTGGGAATTTTGGTGCCAAATCTAAAAATGATAAAAGTTAGTGGAAGAAAAAATAGTATACATATTATTTTTGAACCAACTGAATTATTACTTTATGCATATTATGGTTAAAATTATCTAATTGCCATGGCTTTGTCTTCATTATCTCTGACATGAAAGCATGACAAAAATTGTGAAACTCGACTGGCTCAGCTGCACTCCAGCCAGGTTGGTCCAGGATCTGAACGCTGGCTTTGAGCCAGACAGGCTGTGGCTCGGCTAAACCCTGGTGACACAAGGCACATGAAATCACAAATACTGAAAAGAGAAATCCATCACCTGTACAAAAATGAACATCTCTGAATAACGTGCTCAAAACTGCTGTCTCACTGACATCACTGAAACAGACTATAGAGTAAACTGTTAGTGTCCCTGTAGGGCAATTTGCTTTAAAGCCTGCGATCATTAAAAACATGCACAAGACACATTAACAGTTACAATACATCCAACATAAAAAAAAAAACATAGAAACCGGTCCAGTATAAAGCATACTGAATTCAAGCAAGTGGGCTCACCATCAACAGCTGGGATAAAGGAAGTTTTAAACCTATTGGTACCACATTTGGGAAGGTTACCCTGGTTTGTTTTACCCCTGGGCTCCAGAAATCTGCAAAAGAATTAATAGCATATATACAGCAATACTCAGGATAGCAAAAAAAATACTTTACTAACAAGTCCAGTGAGGCCTCTATCAGTATCAAAATATGGAAAGCCATTAATCAGCTTTTAAAAAAGAAAACACCCTTGCCTCTTCTCTCAGCGTTTGTTGATGACAGTAGCACCTATGCTGAACCTTTGCTGATATCGCTTGTGAATTCATCTTATTCCTCTCTGTGTAGATTAATCAGATGAATGGCTTTCCCCTCAGATAGGAAAGAAACATATCCTTCTTCAATGAGTTTTGATCTACCTACTGAGATCGAGGTCATGAATACAACTGCCAAGATGAGAAATTCAGCAGCGAGTCATGATGAAAACAGTCAAGACTGATAAAACCTTGAACCTTAAAATAAACACCTTGTTTTGCAATTAAGTGAAGAATTCTCTAGTTATCTGCGAAATCAGTGGTTTCGTTGATCATCAATGTCTTTCAACAATCTATTATACTTTGATTTACACTTACCTCACATACTGCAATATTGTTTGGGCTACCACAAATCACAAGATTCAGCAGGACTGAACACTCAGCACCTCTCTTTCATCAACTAAATATTCTGACTTAAATAAATACAAATCAAATGTATTTGTGTTTATACATAATACATAAACAAGAATCCCTTCCCTTTCCCTTCAAAATATAATATCAGTTGAATTAACAAGTTTAAAACACCACACAGTAACAGCCTGAACCTTAACAGACTCTTGACGACTCACTGTCAGTTCTGCATAAAACAGAGAGGATCTTGACTGTGGAGTATTTACATTCACACTGACAGTGAATCTGCCTATCTCCACAATGTTAAATATATGTACACGTAAGACCTGTCTGACGAACCATATTAAACATACAAATTCAAATTCTCTCTCCCTGTGTATCCTTCGACATGCACAAATGCTAACACGCTCAGTCACACACACACACACACACACACACACACACACACACTCCCTCTCATCACCACACTCATTTCTCCAATGACTTCATTTCCTGCACCAGGGCTATTTTAATTCATTTTTAGTTTTATTTCCATGGTTATTTTCTGTATTTTATTGTTGAATCTGTGTCATATAGCTTCTCTTATCAAACCCAGTGGTGTCTTTACTTGTCTTTTTGATTTTTTTGTTGATGATGTTATTGTTTTATTTGTTTGCATGTTTCTTTCATTTGTTTTGAGATGAAATGTTCTTGTAAGACCCTTATGGGGTTTTTTTTATCTCACCTGCACAAATAGGTAACTGCATCTCTTCTTTCTGTGTTTCTTAATATTTTTACCAATTTGCTTTTATGTTGTATCACTGTGCCAACAAAACGAAACTAAACTGCACATTTGAGGTAGGCCTATTCTCAACTGATCCCATTACAAGCAAGACGATTTCGTAAGTTGTAAATGTTGAAAAATATTGAAACATATGAAAACTGTTCTATAAACTGTACCCATGCACGCACCATTAATTGTGCTGCATATATTGAATATGGAGACATGTACCAATACAAAGGATCTGATAATATTTTGCTCTTTTCAGTGTCTCTGTATTGTGCCATCAAGAGCACATGGACTTCATTAGGGAAACAAAGGTTAAGTGTAAGGCAGTGCTGGCAAGATTCTTACATTATAGCAGAGATGGTGGATAGGAAAAAACATTAAAGGTCTGTGATTATAGTGTAGAAAACATAGGTAGAAAACGTCGGCTAGGCCAGGAAGTACTACAAAAAACACAGGAAGTAGGAAGGGCACTGGGCGCCTGCTCGCACTGATTGGTCCAGCTGAGGATAGTGCATTTCCTCCGCCTCGGTCCGCTAAACATACTTTTATCTCTCGAGTTCCCCATCCCAGCCCCAACTGAACCTCATCATCTCCGGGCGATTGCATGAACGCTGATCGCTAGGCTTTATCTTGTACCCTGGAGGTTGGGTGTGAGCGAGGTAAGCTTAACGCTTGAACGCAGGCTTTGTCCCGGCAGTCAAACCAGAGAGACGAAAAACGCAAATTACCCAGCATCCACTGCCGAAATGCGAGACTTTGCTGGACTTGTTGGCTAACCTAACATAGCTAACGTAATGATCGGTAATCCTTTGCAACGTAGCGACACTATGACATACAAGGTGAGGTGGGTTTAAATCTGACACAGTTGGTTATGTCGTTTGAGAGGCGTTTTAATCCCGTCTCAAACTGCCACAGTTGCAGAGAACGAACGTGTTGAAATAATAAACGTTAGCCTGTTGTGCACAACGAGCAAGCTAACACTCGGCTACTGCGTTGGTAAATATGAGCTAGCTAGGGTAACATTTGCTAGCTAATGTTAGTTGGCCTGGCGGCAGTCGTTCCTAAATCGATTGAAATTCGTTTTGTCAAGTCAATGTATTTGAGATTTGTGTGTGAACTTAAAATGTCTCTTGTGGCTGTAAATTAATAGAAGACAACATCCTGTTTGATCAGAGGCTTTACAGTTGCGCCAGAAATCTCCTAGCAACCACAGCTGTCGCCATCTTGGAGGGCCGGATGGCGTGTGCGTAGATAATGGTTAAATATGTAACAGGGCATCTGAAAAAGATACAAGTCGTGGATGTGGATCAATACAGCAATGTTATGGCATGTTATGTTAAAAGTGAATCGTGTGATAAAGTAGATTTGTTTCCAAGTTGAGGCTATTGTGACACAGACATGTCTTGTCTTTAGCTGTAGACCCTGCTCCCAAAGCACTCTGAGTTTTGGCTTTTGGCTTTGCAAGATTGCAAGATAACTGGCCAACAAGCTAATTTAGCAAAGCACTTAATGGTAATGTTAATATCTATCTATTAGACACTACAAGGTACTAGCTAGCTATGGTTGGCTAGATAACCAACAAGCTGACATTATATAAATATAAAATTGGTCAGATGCATCATGACAAAATGATCAATCCCTGGTGTCTGTTTGATACTGTTGAGACGTCCAAGTTGTAAACAGAAATGCAATCGAGCGGGGGGCACTCAGGCCCGACAGTCGGCACAGATGATCTTATAACAATGCCACTTTATATATCATTTATATATCATTTATAACGATAAAACGATCTTGATAATTATCACGATAAAAATTTGTTGCGATAGCGATGATAACCTTTTGGGATTTATTTTTGATAAAACAATTTTCGGCATCTATTTTTCCTCAATCTACACAGCAACTTGCAATACAAACAGCAAATTGCGCAACAGAAATAGGCTTGCGGCACAGATGGACAATACTAACAGCCAATCACACAGCAGAAATGGCTTGGCGCACAGACAAACTTAACACTAACAGCCAATCAGACAGCAGAAATAAGATTGTATGTTGCTGAAGTATACTCACAACAACAATACGACACAGAGTGACCACGCTTATTGAGTTACTAGAGAAGATAAGTGGATCTAGATTAGCAAGACGTAAAAATAATGAAAACATACTACAGACGGGGATGGAATTTTGTACTAAGTTAGACTTTCAATTAATTTGTAATTGCATACTTACACTATGTTAAAAAAGCTTGCTGATTTTTGTCTTTGTTTGCTAGCTAGCCAGGAATATAACTTAGCAAAGCAACTGATGCTAACATTTGTCTGTAACTGCTAGCCACTATAGTTACTAGCCATCCACGTTAGCTACTGTGAATATCAAATGTATTAACAGCAAGACATAGTGACCTGACCAGATTCTATGGTTGGCTAACAAGTGTAAACAGAAAAGGGTAAGATATATCAATGATGAACAGATCTGTCTGCAGCCAAAACCAGCATGGAAGTGTGTGTGTGTGTGTGTGTGTGTGTGTATGATGTTCCTAAACATAAAGGTTAAGAAAAGAAGGAGATCATGTAGCACAAAGTCACAAAAATCATCCCCATGAGAAATCTATCCTCAAAACAGCCCAAAAATCTGGTTTACTCAGTCGGTGCTCAAGAGCGTATAACATTGTCATTGACATCTCCCTGTTTTCAAGGTAAGAGAACGCTTGTAAAGCAATTGTTGACAGAAGTCTTTAGAAATTATGCAACAATAATCTGAACTCAGTTCATGTTCAAGTGTTCCACTAACAAAATGGAAATATGTCCAAAAGTTATGAGAGGGGGAGAGCACGATGAGTTAGTGAATCTAAAGCAGTCAAACAGTAAATTAGAGATCTGAGATTACTGTGTCTTTTTGTAATTCCGTAGCATCCTAATCAGTGGGTAAAGACCAACACAACATTGTCTACTTTTTACTTTAGAAATGAATTCCCAGCCCAGTAGCTCACAAAGAGGTAAAGCAGTACGCCTGCCTTATGTCAGTTGAAACTTGGGCTGAATGCTGTCATGAAATTAAGGATGATTACAAAAATAGTTCAATTCCAAAATCCACAAAATCAGACTTTTCTCTGGCTTTTCGAGGGATTCGGATGGCAAAGGCTGTGGAGCATGAGCTGGCGTAACACCAGCTCACACTCTGTGAGTGCATTTTTGTGCTACGGTGTGCCACAGCTTGAAATGATAGAAATCTGTAGTTAATTTGACGCAGTCCCTGTATTCCCATGTTATAGGCCTACTACAGGATGATATAAAATGCAGATATTGTTTGAAAATCTTAGTTTAATATAGACGAGAACAACATGGTCATCCCAACTACAAAAACAGTTGCTATAGGCCTTTTTATATACTTTTTAATATAATTCCTGTGTGTCTGTGTCAGTGCAGTGACAGGAAGGAAGTGGAGAATATCCCTTTGGCTACCAACAAGCTGGTGATACAGACAGATACACACACAAGGCCAAAAACCCGTAGACATGCTCACACACACACACACACACACATACACACACTACTTTCATGCAGTGTGAAAGTCAGTGCAGATTTCTCAGCTTTGTTTGCCGCATTTCACCCTAATTTCCATCCTGTTAATCAAAGGCATATCACCAACATGATAATCAAATCTGTGGCCCTTTTTATGGGACTCTTCCTCTCCCTCCTCTGTCTGTGTGTCTGCCTGGTCCTGCACCTCTGTTGAGCTGTCGAACTGTAGGATTGGTTGAATCTTGTCGGATATGGCTGTAGCTAACCATTTAGCTACAATATGATTAATGTCACATTTGTGGCTGTAAAGGTCACAGAGCATATGCCAAGAAATCACATCCTAAAATGTCTAGCCATCCCCTCTCTCTCCTTGTTCCTCCTCCCTAAGGCATCGTCTCTGCTCGGCTGTAGTAGAGTCACTGCTGTTAAATCCTGGTTACAACCTTGTATTCTCAGTGAGATCTTGCACATGTGAACGTTAGCTGTTGTGATGATGTTAATAGCTTGAGTGTGCCAGGATTGGATGTTTTCTGTAGGATTTTGGCCTTTTTCCTTTGGGTGGCGGCTAAAATCACTTGAGCGGGCCGCCTAGGTGATGGATAAGCATGATGGAAAACCCTGAAATTCTTCCACACAGTTAAGATAGTGCAGTGGTTGACATCAAATCCTATTTTAGTTTTTGGGTGGCCTAGTGTTTAGAAAGATCATCCTTCAATACTTATGTATATTTATTGAAGACTACCTTTCCTCCAGGCTATATATTCAGCAACTTTTAAAAATTAAAGTGAACAACACTGATGTTAAAGTCCTGCTTCTTGTATTTGGAGCTCATTGCGAAATGCTTCAGTTAGAAAGAGCCAGTCTCTCTTGAGACTCAATAAGGAGCTGTTCTCAAGATCTGTTAAGACTTGACCTCTGACCCTGCTGTTCTTTTATCAGGCTATTGCCTTTTGAGTGCTCATATAGTGAATTTGCCACCGGCATTTTGATTGTATTTTTACTTATGTACTTTGTTATATGTTAAGGGGCGGCTGTGGCTCAGGAGGTAGAGCGGGTCTTCCTCTAATCAGAAGGTCGGTGGTTCGATCCCCGGCTCCTCCAGTCTGCATGTCGAAGTGTCCTTGGGCAAGATACTGAATCCCAAATTGCTCCCGATGGTTGCGCCAGCACCCTGCGTGGTAGCTTGCCGCCGTTGGTGTATGAATGTGTGTGTGAATGGGTGTATGTAGGCATATTGTAAAGCGCTTTGGATAAAAGCGCTATATAAATGCAGTCCATTTACCATATGTTGTTTTGTTTATAATTGTAAATTGTGAAGCTGCTTTCTTGTCCAGGGGCCTGTCTCACGAAGCAAGATTAGTGGGTTAGCGAGCTAACTTTGGGCATAACCTGGCTTTCCGTCATTACAGTGGCTCACTTTTTAGCGGGGTACATCACCATGGTAACTTAGAGTGCATGGCTAAACCTGCTCCGGAGCAGCTTATGTTCAGGCTATCGGATCCAAACATATAACAAGCCTGCCTCCTCACCACTCCTTGAGGATCCCATGGATTTTTTAAATAATCTTTATTGCAAAAAATGGATTTTTTGTATTACAAAAACATTGCGTTCAAATGAATGAGACAATATAAAGAAAGGTACAGGATGATACGATTGAATTAAGAGATATTAAGAAGGGCTGTTAACAGGACTGTGATGTTCAGAGACTGGCAGAACCACTTTGCTTTTCATGATGATTTTTTTATAGAGATATATAATAAATGGTTGGAGATATAATAAATGTTTGTAGCATTTTCCAGGCCATTTGCCCACTCAATGAAAGAGGGAATCTAACAAATAGCAGGTAGCTTACATTAGTTGACTTTAGTTGCCAATAATGAATGAAATGAACTATTGCATATTAAGTGCGCTGAAATTCTTTCATAACATTTCCAAGAGTGATTAATGCAATAGATTGCACCCATATTCCATCATTGCAGCCCTGGGGAACATGAGGCGACTTTGTGAATAGAAAATCTTTTCACAGCCTCAGTATGACGACACAATATTGTATCAATTAAAAGTATGCCCACTGTGCATTAATGGGGCAGTGATAAGCCTACTTAGCTACTCACACATTTACACTACCTACCTACATTTTTCCTCCAGCAGTCCTGTCCAGCCTTGGCAGCAGTGACAGCGTTATAGTGTTTTGGTGTTGCTCATATTTATTCATTTTAACAGTTTGTTCTTCTTGAGAAAAGAACACAGATGTTAGTAAAATGTTAGTTTGTTTCCCATTTTTCCCACTTCAACAGTCTACTTAATGTGTTGAAATTGGCAGCAGCATTTGTTTACATAATCCCACAATTATTTATACTCTATGGCTTTTATTGTTTGATTATTTTATTTTCTACTATTTCTTATTTTTATATCCTAGCTGTGTGCTTGGGCTATATTGTATGTCCTTTTCCCCGTTGAATCATATTACTTTGCCGCTGTAACAATCGAATTTCTCTGGGTGATCAATAGTTTAATCTTATTTTAAACCCACTGCTCTTGATCTGACTATCTTGCATGTGATTGGGTGTTTGTTACAAACCCCGCCCCTTTCATGTGAAGGCGCTCATAGCTGGATTGGAAAGTCCTGGGTTGACAGAGCCAGTTGAAAACCACCTTTTGAGAGACTGGTTAGTCAGGATTGACATAGTTAGGTTTTGTGAAACCAGCTATCACAAAGATAATGTGAACTTGCTTTGTCACATGAGACAGGCCCAGGTCTCTCTTGAACAAGGTTTTCAATCTCAATGGAACTACCTGGTTACAGAAAGACACACACACAGACACACACACACACTGGGCTTGGGCCGATATTCGATAATATCGAATAACAGTTTGTTCCCTCACTCTACTAAGCCTACATTGTTACAGCTGAAACTGAATATACAGAGCAGTGAAGTGCAGTGAGACGGCCTGTCGTTTGTTTACGGAACAGAACTGTGTGCATTCGTTTATTAGTATGTCCTGATACCCCATTTTATCATAAAATCTGATGAATATTGACATTGACTCATAACCTCTTATTGAAGAGGTTATCAAACAGTTAGCCCAGCTCTTTCAACTAGTTTGAAGTTTCTATTTGGTTGCAGGTAGTAGGGTTATTTTGAATGGTTAGGTGTTATGAGGTAATTTTATTTGGAGTAATAATTGGTCCCATGAATGGATTATTTGACTGCATGTAGCCTAATCATTGTATTGCATTAGAGCTAATACTAAACGTATTTTAAAATTGGTAAAAAAGATGTTGTCTTAGGGTTTTGTATACTGTACACTGTGTGTCACAGATTGGCTGAAGATTTTGTTATTCTGTTCCAGGTCCAAAATGTCTGAACTTTTTATGGAATGTGAAGAAGAGGAGTTGGAGCCATGGCAGAAACAAGTCCCACAAGTAAACTTGGTGGATGATGATGACGATGAACCCATCTTCGTTGGAGAGCTCAGTATGTTGCAGCACGTCCTTAAAGGAACATGTTGGTGTTTTTTTCTCAAACGTCTCATTTCTTTGCTACCTCAGATCCACCAGGATAAATTGTTACTCAATCCACATCATGTCATCAAATTGGCAGTACAAAAACACATTACCATCTGCCACTTACCGATGATTCTCAAAAGTTATAATCAATCTAAGCAAACTGATGATCGCCATGAAGGGCCCAGACAGGTACCATTTGAACCAAAGGCTGCAAAAGGAGCAATATTGTGTTCAAATTGATCTCTGTAAATTTGAATTCAGTACCTCAGGTGAATATTGTGATCATGAATATTGCGGTGGCAACATGAATTGGGAGACACATGGACACAGATTTCTTTACGTAATTCTTGAAAAAAAAATACTGTATGAAAGATTTTCTCTGACATGCAACTTTTTTTGGCTGGAGATTCTGCACAACCTCAGAACATCTTAACTGGGAGGCTGTTTGAAACCTTGAAATTTCTGTGATTGTTGATATTTTTCAATTGTGCAGTCATATGATTACTGCGGACACAGCAGAAAATGTGAAAGAGGTGGAGTGAAGGAAATGAGCCAAAAGTGAACAACACTATTATTTTCCTTAAGTATCAGTATTTATGTAATTATCATATTAAACATAATTATTTTATTGTTTTTATCTGAGGTGCTTCCAACAAGCCATTTTCAAAGGAATGCCTTTTGATTTAAATGGAAAATTTCAGTTGAATAACTGTGAATTAATATCCCATACCACTACCTGCAGCTGACCTAATGATACAATGATATTTTAACAGGAATATTTCATACATAGCTTGAGCTAGTCTGCCAGCATGTATTTGATGCCAAATATAAGCATGATCTTGCAAATGATTGCACTTCATTGTTGACATCGAATCTTTGAGTCACCATGCGCTAACTGTCTATGTGCTATTGCATACATCCTCGGTTAAAATGTTTATTTGCAAACGTTGGCTTACATCCAAGAACAAAACCTCCTGTTGAATTGCCACTTTGGTTTTTGTGTGTATTCTTTCAGCTAACAACCAAAGGAACAGTAAGCCTAACCCTGCACCTCTTCAGAGAAACACTGAAGGAAGACCAGGGATACCGTCTCTTGCTCCTCAGCCTGCCAGAGGCTCAGCACAAATAGTGCTGCCATTGACTTTACCTGGGAAGGCAGTGAATACCGTGAATACCGCACCACCCAGTATAACAACAATAACTCCACAGCCTGTTATTGTCAATAACCAGGTATTATTATTGTTTTACCTCTTTAATGAGAACAAGTCTAATGAATAATGTGAATAAAGCACTAATTCCTGTTAATGTGGTTCAGTATTGCATGGACATGTGTTGTAAATAGCTTGTCATGTAATGTACGTAAATGGTAATATTGTTGATATATACAGGTACGTTGAAATATTCACTCTAAATTTTTCCTAGGGCTTCATTGTGACGTCTCCACAATTATCAAGCAGCAGCGAGTTCATCGCCTCTCTTGGTAAACAGTACCCCCCTGGAACTTCATTCACAATACTACCAGGTAAAACTGAGGATAGCTCTCATAAAATATTATTATGGAGTAAATCTTTTTTTTTTTTTTTTTTTATCATTTCTTTTGTGATGACATAGAAAACCTTTTCTGGTTTTTCTGGTAATGTCAAGTTATTATTTCCCATCTTTCAGCCGGTCAGCAGCACCTTTTGCAGCAGGTGACTCCAGCCACGTTGATACCTGGTGTCGTCCATCGGCCTCAGGTGCAGCAAATCAACAACAATATTGTGACTTTGTCCAATGTCCAGAGTCCTGCCGTATATTCAACACCATCTAACCAGCTGCAACCCAATCGGTCCAACTCGCAGTCTATCCAGATCTTTTCTTTGCCTGTGAAGGCCAACAACAGGGGTAAAAAAAATTTTTATGTATAGTCTGCACTTGCTTTACAATACTTTAACTTCAGTCAACTGGCAAGTGACTACAAATTAAATATCTTTTCTTGGTTTTCACACAGATCAAAGCTTAGTCAAACGAGCATTACCACCACAGCAAAATGACAGCGCAGCAAAAAGAACCAAGTTTGACTTGGGTATGTTTCCATTGAGAGGGGAAATTCTTTGATATTGTTTTACAATCTATTTATTATAAGCCAACCTCTTGATGCAGCATGGCCATATCATAGTTGCTGCTATGCTGTGGTTGCTTGTTTATTGAAACATGTCTATTGAATTTCTGTAGAGCCAGCTAAAGTGGTTGATCTAGTGGAAAATGGGATCTTTAGGAAGAAGTGTCCCAAGTGCAAAGAAGAATTCCTTCAACAGGAAGCCATGAAATGTCACATGATGGTGAGTGAAAACCTTGTGCATCTTGTCAATATTTGCACAATTTACAATAAATATACATACATATCAAGTTTCTGTTGTCCATAGAAGTTGTATTCTGGAAATTCTCAATTTTTTTAGAATTTTAGGATTGATTTAAAAATCTTTGATTATGCTTATGAAGAGAGTAATTCAGATGCACCCATCATACAGCTGCTTTTAGCAGCATAATGTGGCTCTCTAGGATTGTTTTGCTGAGCTTCAGTCACGTCATCAGTTACATTGTGTTTTTTTAAAAAGAAAAATAGGTCAAAACAATAATTTATACCACAACTGATTGCACTACTTAATGAGCATACCTCTTATGTCTTTTAAATGCACTGCAGGATTTTTTTTTTTTTCATTGTGTGGTCCCAGCTGGCCTGGTTAGAGTAGATTTGCTTAGATTGCTTTGTCTGTTTCCAGAAATCTGTCTTGTGTTAAAGTGCCATTGCGCATTAGACATTAGAATACATAAAAACATGCAAATATACATAAAATCATACAAATGCAACAGTCATGAAATTCATTGCAGTGCATTGCGTAGTCCAGTTGAGGTGCAGAATAGAAAGGATGCCACCGCCGTTTCTTGGGCCCTCCCCCTCTACCTATGATTAATCTTCGGGTTTTTGTCACCTTTTTGACCCCTGATATGTTTGCATCCCTGTACAGGTGAGTCAAACATGGACATTAAGTTTATTTTCCTTGTATTTTAGAGCTGCTGTGCTAAACTTGTGGAAAATGTATTTCCATCAACCCCGAACAATACTTCCGTTAATGCAAGCAAGCGCATCATGCTTGTCTCAGACTTCTACTACGGCCGATTTGAGGGAGACAGGCCCAAGCAAGAGGGGCAGAAGACCAACACGACCTTCAAGTGCCAGAGCTGTTTGAAAGTACTCAAGAATAATATCAGGTATGACAATGCTATTTTTCAGTAAATGAGCAGGGTATAGCTAAAACAATCACATTTACATTCAGTGATGAGAAAAAATGTGTAACATGGATTGGGTATCAGAGGTGCTGTGTTTCTGGATTGCTTGATATTTGATTACAGTTGTTTAATTTAAAGATCCCGATCCCTAGCAGTTTGTAATTCAGCTGCATGCTTAATTGTTTTGGTGAAACCCTTTGAACAAATGTCTAATATAGATTTGTTTTTGTCACTGTAATGCACTTTAATGAGGCTCCAGGCCAAAAAAACGCTGATATGCCATCAATGATGACAAAAATGACGTCTCCCACTCGCTGCAGAACTGTAATATTTTTTTGCAATAGCTTTAAAAAATATTTCAGAGGACTTTGAACTGTTATCGGTGTTAATTACAACTCACTGAAATGGACATAACAGCATGGTGCAGTTAGGTGAAATGAGGCATACTATTCAAATTCTCAGGTTTTTCTATATATTGCAAAAGATTAAGGGCTTATCGAAATCAAAACAAATATCTAATGAACTGAAATCTTTCTAGGGGAATCAATCACACTAGTCCAAGGACAAAATAGTATTCCGAATATTGGCATTCAAATGCCTGCTTTATTGGCCCAATCTGGAGTTATATGTGGCATCCCCCCCTTCAGCCACTGTCGCCCCACTTCTGGCTTTATTTACGTTTTGATGTATTGATTGAAGACTTTTTTTCACTCAAGTTGATTGACTGAGCTTTTGATAGAGGGAATAACACACTGTGACAGCTTAAACATGAATTTAAATCTATTTTGAAGTTTTAAATGCTTGTGTACGTGTGTCGTTTGTAAACATTGGAGCAAAATGGACCTGCATTTTAAGGGTCTGCTTTCAAAAAACTGTGTCTATATCCCATAATTAATATACTTGCAAAATGCAGATTGGGGCTTAAAGGGAAGGGGAGCTATGTTTACTCTCTTCATTGAAAAGAGATCTGTCCCGTGCCCATAAGGAAACCACAGACAAGTTCCTTGGCCCTCATCACAGTTTTCCTCTCAGATGGATGACAATATCAGACCGTTTTCCCTCATGGGCCTAAAGATGAAAAATGACTGCTAGTTTAGGTGGCGTAAGAACTGCTCCTTTGATTAAATAACTTTGCCTCAGAACATTGCAAAAAAAGCCTCTGTAAGCTGCTTTTAATGGGGAAACACATTTGTACTGCAACCGCACTCTCGCAGCAGAGGTCATAGTTCATCCGCATAAAAATTTCTATTAGGGGAGCTGAGGTAGCAGAATGTACAGGCTGAAAAATGGGCCGTGCCTCGTCAGGGCAGCAGTGGCAGGTAGCTGTGGAGGTGCTCACAGCAGCCACAGACACTACATCATTAGGCAAAACAAAAATCTTTGTGTAATTGCTGGTATTATAACGGCCATTATACATGCTTAGAAAGTGAGGTGCAAGGAGAATAGTTCATTTATCTTTTTTAAAACCTTTGGGACCTGAAGCATAACCATTGCATGCATACCGGCCATGCGTCATTACATTTTTTTTTTCTTTCCCCACTGCTTGACTATGGTTTGTTTTAATACGTTACTTTTCCCTTTCAAAAGTGGGGATTTTAGTCAAATCAGTGAAGCTCACTTGTGAATGTAGAATATGATCCCACAGTGGAAGTTTTATTTTGCCCAGTTCAATTGAACCGGAGCTGTGACAGAAAGCAAACTACACGGTTGGGGATCTTTCTCAACACTAAAGATTTTGGACGATCTTTTGATATGACTGACAGAAAATTAACTGCTAGACTGGGTGGACAAAATAATGGAAACACTTAAACAATATATCAATATCAAGTACCTAAAAAAGAGTAGGGCCACCCTCTGCCTTCAGAACAGCTTCAATCTTTCTTGGATTGGTGGAAATTTGCTTCAACTTCCCATAAAGGTTCAACGATGTTTAGATCTGGCGATTGAGGAGGCCATGGAAGGCATTTGACTTAATCTTGGTGTTCATGAAATCACACTCGCTTTGTTTCATACTAACACCTTCAGTTTGTCATGTCTTTAGTGTCCGCTGTTACTCTTGAAAACATGAAAACAATTGTAAATACCTATTTCATCTACTCTTAAATGTTTCTTATGCAAAACGCAGTTGTTAGTCATCCCCCAGGGTAATCAGCGGTGTCACTCACACAAACTAACGTTCACAGTCTGTTGAAAGCGCCTCACTGCAGGGACTAGCTTGCTGATGCTCATGAGATCATACATGTCAAATGGTTAAACAACCTTTTCTGTGATGCTCTGTGTGTGTGTGTGTGTGTGTGCGCCCTCCCTTACAGGTTCATGAACCATATGAAGCACCACCTGGAGCTGGAGAAGCAGAACAGCGAGAGCTGGGAAAGCCACACGACTTGCCAGCACTGCTACCGGCAGTACATGACTCCATTCCAGCTGCAGTGCCATATTGAGAGCGCTCACAGCCCGTTTGAATCCTCAAGTAAAACATAACGGTCTATACAGCTGATTCTGACATAGCAAATATTATAATGAGTGGCCGTTTGTAATTTTCTTTCTCCCCCCCCCCTCAGCCAATTGCAAGATATGTGAATTGGCATTTGAGTCAGAGCAAGTGCTGCTGGAACACATGAAGGACAACCACAAGCCTGGGGAAATGCCCTACGTCTGCCAGGTCTGTCACTTGTTCGTGAGTTGTGGTCTATATAGGTTTAGTTTAAAGTGTCCAGGAAAACAACATTCACTGTATCTTACACTTTGTTTTACCTGGTTCCACAGGTGTGCAATTACAGGTCCTCTTTCTTCTCTGAAGTGGAGACACATTTCCGAAGTGTCCATGAAAACACAAAGGATCTGCTCTGTCCCTTCTGCCTCAAAGTTCTTAGAAGTAGTCACATATACATGCAACACTACATGAAACATCAGGTATGATACCGAGTTTAATCTTGTCTATTGTAAAGCTAGTCTGTTTTAAGTGTAGCGTGCCTAGTTCAAATGTTGTGACTGACCCACCGCGGTGTGTTTATATGACAGCCTACTGATGCTCTAAATCCTTAAGCTAGTGAATGGTATAATTGCAAGAGTTGGAACTCGTGCGTTGCACTATTAGCTCCAACTCTAAGGTTGGATTGATTTGGTTGTCTGCCGAACACCTTACTGTAATACATAACAGGCTGACAGTAAAGCCTGCTTCTCTTCACCTGCCCTAAAGGAGCAATAAATATGGTAGAGTGGAACCATATAAAATTAATTGCTGTTCTATTAATAGCCGTGGAAGAAGTTAACTTGGTAACCAGTTGTGTTCTTTCAGTGAACCCAAATGAAACATCTCAAGAATTAGACTCTTGTCATGCCAATTATTACATATTTTTTTTATTGTAAGCCTGCAATCCTTTTTTCTATTTCAGAAAAAAGGAATCCATCGGTGTGGAAAATGCAGACTGAATTTTCTCACCTACAAGGAGAAATTGGAGCACAAGACTCATGTCCACAAGACTTTCAGAAAACCCAAAGCCCTGGAGGGCCTTCCTCCGGGAACAAAGGTCCGACCCTGTCATTATGAGATCTGTACTGCATTTATTACAGACTGTATGTTTGAACTATTCCAGCATTAGTACAATTATACACAATTATAGTACATATTTTTGGGTTTCTTTTTCTCTTTTCAGGTGACAATTCGAGCATCCGTCACAGGAAAAACGCCCATATTACCCAGCAGTCCTGAACGATCTGGTTTTAATGTCAGTCCAGAAGCACCAAGTTTCAAACCGCAAACCAAAGCTCCGGTCAGTATCTCCAAGTCTAAATCCAACATCTCTGGAGCGGGAAAAGCCAAGCCCCCTCAGATCAAGAAGCAAGAGCGTCGTACTTCCAAGCACAACCTGGCGCTGAGGAACCTCAGGTTGTTAACTGAGCTCTCAGCAGTATTAGTAAATACATTAATAACTAAGTTTCTTTTAATGGAAAACTTGTCAGAATTCTTGCCTTCTGCCATTCCAGAGTAAATCTTTGTGCAGCGATTTTGCAGGTCAAAAAAGTGTCAAGTTTATTTGGTAACTTTAATGGTAACTGCATAGCCTTAGTTTTGTGTAAACGTGTCACGTTTTGCATCTCATAGGCAATCAAAATTGGCTAATTGATTTTGCTGAGTAAACACTGAATGCCAAGTGAACTGAATCCCTTACTAGTAGCAGCCTTTCTATTTCTTTGGGTATGTTGGGCTGGCTAAAAATTATATATTGAATAGCAGATAGACTGGCATGATATTTGGCTAACTTGACTCAGTTATCAGAAAATCAGTGTGTTGGTTTAGTCACAGGACATGGGCTGTTAAGCAGATGATGGGCCATAAAGAGGTAGAGGGATAATGGAGCAGTAAAGACCAGTTTAATAAAATTTGGAACCTGCAGCCTTCCAGCAGACAGACTGGTTACATTTAACACAGACAACATAAATTCCCTGTAACAGTAACCTTGCCTAACATCTAGGCATCAGACACTAATGACTACAACTAGCGATCATGCAAAACATCAGTTTCTAAATATTAGAAATGTTTGTGCATTTGCTGTGATGCACACCCCCAATTTAATTAAAAATTCATATAAAGTAAAAAACATTATATCCTAATGACAAAAAAATGAAATAAATTGTCTGCTGCAATACTCTAATATGACCTGGCCCATGAATAGAAATCCATTTTGTTTAATATTTTAACACCGTACTTTCGTGTATGAATGAAATGTGATGTACTGATTACATTCTTTCCTGCCTTCAGAGTCGATGGAGGGAATTACACGTGCATCGAGTGTGACACTAAGGTTGCCGACTTCTTTTCTCATTATCCGATGATTTCAAATTGCGGTGCTTGCAAATATCGGACAAGCTGCAAAGTCTCCATTGGGAATCATATGATAAGGTGAGTAAAGATGTTGATTTGAATTAGTATTTCACAGTGTTGTACTGGAGTCAATTTCAGGTTCTCTGCATTCATTTGACAAGTCTTGTGACTTTTTCTGCCCTATGTTAGGTTTCATAGTGCCATCACCAAAAACAGGTTTTGGAAAATGGAAAATCGGAAAAATCCAACTGTGTTAAAGTAAGTGAGCTTCATGAAATGATGGGTTTTTTTGCTAAATTTTGACCACACTCATACAGAGATTGTGTAATGGTAGGGGCGGGGGTTGTATTTCACCAGATCTGAAACTAATCATGAACAAAATGTCATCTTGCTTTTTCCCCCAGATTAACCCTGGTCTGTCTCAACTGTGACCTCATTGTGGACGCATCAGGAGGTGACATGATGAGCAAACATTTAACTGACAGACCAAATCACGTATGCAAAGTCATTCAGGAGAAAGGTATTGTGCTTGTTTGCTGTAGTACCACCTGAATCATCGGCAGAATTTTGTTCAAATTTTCTTTATACAAGTTTCTTGAAAAACTTATCTTGTTTTCTAACCCAGCAGATATCCAAGTTGAACATCAAGGGTGAGTAGCAGCCACTCAGCGCATTATATCATGTTTCCCATTTATCTGTGATCTATACCTGATACTTGACAATGTACAGGACTGAAGAATATTTCCCAAATTCTAATGGTGATGTAATGATGCTGCCACAACAAAATGGCCTCTCAGGTTTCAATTTCATTCAGTATAAAATGGTTATAGCTCAAATGAAGGGTTACAATAAACATTTGCAGTTCATGACATGGACCTAGTATACAGATAGTATACAGATCATGTGGCCGATCATTCTAATGAATATCAGTTATTTTAAGTTGAATTCTTAAGTCTTATGGTCTACACTTCAAATGCGCAATACTCTATTGCTTGGAAATATTGTATGTTGCCCCTGATGAGAGCATTACCTAAAGGCCAAAATGTAAATCTAAATAGTACATTCATAACAATGTAAAAAAAATAAAAACCTGTCCTTTCATGCAGGCTTCCTGCTTTTGGGGAGCCATCAAAAGTCATATACATCTTCACATCAGTACCTGCTGAAGGACCAAAGAAAATTGACGTGCAGCAAGTTGAAAGTGTCGCATCTGGAGGTGTTACTCTTGTAGAAAATAAAGCCACTGTTGACCAACCAGAAGAGGAGTCGGAGCAGAGCGTCCCAGCAGCTGATGAGGACGAGGGGACTCAGACAGAACGTTCTCCTGAAAGGGAACTGAAGCATTCATTGCTGCCCAGTTTGTCGTCTTCCACGGTCTGTAAATTGGAAGAGGGTTTGGTTCCCCATGATGAGTCACTGGGTGACTCTGTGAGCCTAGGTGTGGGAGAGCAGGTCAGTGCCCCGCTGCAGCCCCCTGTCTCACTGACTGTCCTGAAGCGGGAGACAGGGACGGCTCAGACTGAGGTGAACAACTCATCCAGTCAGAGTGACGAACCAGAAAAGACTGCAGAGTAGTGGATTGAAAAATCACTTCTTCATCAGACATACCTCTTTAAAAAAAAAAGGTATTGTAGTTTGATTTACCCTACCATTCGTATGACAATATTGCTTGGGCTGCCATATTGCTACTAATCTCCTCAAGATTCATGTGTCCGGCTAGCCAGTATCCATCTGTCCATCTTTTGTTGCATAAATATTTGCAAAATTCTGTAAAATATCTATGTATTTATAAATTAAAATGCATCAACCAGTATCACCTTCCTTGCCCTATAAAGTATACTTTCAAATGAATATCAAACACCAGAAACCATTCCCAGATCCCAGACCACTCACTGTCAGCTCTCCATTAGATCTAGAGGGTCTTGGCCCACTCTGCATCTCTGCACAATTTAAAATATAGTTAAAACCTGGCCGGCGAACCAAACTGCTTAATGTTTTCCCTCAGGAACACAACACACACGCCCTAACTGCTCTGCTAAAGGTGCTACGAGAAGCATCTTTAAATATCAGTTTATCATTGTCAGACTAATTGTGATGCATTGTTATAATTACCGTAAACAAATGAGACCATGGTCAAGATGATTACTAATCTGTCCTATGCCGGTGTTTTTTTTTTGTGTTCTTTTTTCTCCATTTAACACAAACCCCATTGGCTCTGTGGCAAAGAGGATGTTGCTGCTTGCCCCACCCCCCCACCCCGGTGTCACTCTACATGCATTTCTTTTCCATTTCACTTTACTGAAGAGGATAAACATGTAGGAGGATAAACAGCAGGGGCTGTTGGCCGGTCGCTCTGTTCACCACTTTTGGCCGCATGGGTGAAAGTGTGCCACAGGGAGTTCGATTGCAGACGCTTTACACAAAATGCAATGTCATGGGGCTGTTAGACTCTTCGTCTTGTTGTTCCATCGGCCTTTCACTCCTTCCACCATCTGCCATTGCGAGAAACTCAGAAAGCTTTAGCTCTATTTGCACTGGAAGAACAGTTGACCTCTTCCTGTTTTGTGCCATAAAGTAATGTCCCTTTGAGCCGTAAAGTAATCCAGCAGATTTCCAGTGAAATCCGACCCGGTGGCACATAGAGGCTGCCAATCGTCTTGCCGATGATCTCATTTGTTTATGGTAATTATACTGTGATATATCGATGTTAAAATGGCACACATGGCATCCCTAACATACACACTACAATAATCTCACTTTAACTTTGATTTCATTTTCTTTGGGCAAATTTAAATTATTTTTTCCTTACTATTATTACCTGATGCTATTCCTCATTGCTATCCTGATTTGCAGGTGAGATGTTTTCATAAGCTGCTTTTTTTTTTTTTTTTTTTTTTTTTTGTCATCATCACCAGCAAATCCATTGTCTCTCTCTTTGATCCATGGTTTATTGTTTTTATATGTGTAAATAAATCTCCATGCTTTAATCTGGAAACTATTCCTTTCTGTTGAGTTTTAGGCTGCTGTGCCTAATAAAAAAACTCATATTGATGCATCATATCATTCAAATTAATCTTTTCACTGTTTTCCTGGTTTGTGACAAGCAGGTGTGGACAACAACTCTTAAGAGGTGTATTGTTACCAATTGGGGAACAAAAATGCCAGTGTTGGATTATTATATGCCTGAGCTAGTTCTGAGTATCATAACAATTCATAAAAGATTAAAGATTAGAGTATTTTAAAGACAGAAAATGTACTAATGGCTATAAGTTTCAGGTGCACTATTGAAGCTCGAAGTCCCAAGGAAATTGATATCAGATTTTGGTGAGATGTGAGGTTCTGATAAAATAGAAATGGTTTCAGCAGTGGCAAGGGGCATTATATTGGTGAATGCTAGAGAAAAGCCCAGTGGCAGCAGATGGAGCAATTAAAAAAATAAAATAAAAGAGTAACATGCAGTTAAGAAATATGATTGTATCGCCCTTCTTGTAAGTGTTTTGAAAGTGCTACCTTGTAAAAGATGAACCAACAGAACTGTGTGTGGCTTTGGACGGCAGCACAGCAGCTCGAGTTTACGAAGATGTCGGCCCATTTTTACGCCCCAAGTGTTGGTTGATTAAGTTGCTTTTCATTGTGCGTTTACAGACAGAATAAATGCAAATTTATTGTAGGCCTGGGCATATTTTTTTGTAATGTGACTTTTTTTTTTTTTACTTTTTTTTGTGGCCTGTGTTATGACCTTTGACTGACTTCTGGTAAATCACATTGCTTAACATCTCACAAAAAGCATTTTTCATTATACGGTTTTGTTTTTTAAGATGGATTTTAACCTGTCTTGTATATATCTGTAGAGCGAGCCTTGAAATGCATCTTTGGCTATGATGAAACTGTAGATGTAACCCCGAGTCCATTTTGAAGACATTCCTCTAAAATATTGTTCTGCTGAATCTTTTTAGGACAAACACTCTCTTCAGTTAAAGGTCTGTAAACTACTGAATTTGGATCAGTGTTTCCCTGTTGTTCTGTTATGTAAATAAACATTTACTACATGAGGTAAAAGTCCTTGGGTATTTTTGTATGAATGTAGCTTGCTAAGGTAGCCAGGTCTGCATGAGTCTTACAGGAACGTTGCATTCCAGAAATGACAGAAAGTTGTAAATTCTGACTTCCCACCTGGAAAACTGCAGTGGATCGGCCTTAGAAGTCGGAATTCCAAGTGAGAAAATTTCTCAACCATGATTTTTCAGAGATGCAGTTATCTGACATCACAGCAACATGAACTGTAAGTTGCACAGCATTACTTTTAATATGTTTATAATCCTCAAAGTACACTGAAGTTCAATTTTCAGTGTTGCCTGACCTCAAGCCATTAAAGCATCTGTGTGGTAAATGGTTAAACATAAATTTGAAATGTAAAATTGCACCCACAGTTGCTAACATTTTGTACAAACTTATGTTGGGCAAGCTATATCTTTCTTCCCTGGTTTTTCCCAAGCTTCATTTGAAAGTGCAGAGGTTGCAGTTACGACCAATTTTTTTGACTTTGACTAGAAAGCCTTTAATAAAAATTCACACTAGAGGATGGGCCTATAGGTTGACATAAGCTGTGATTGGTTCTTCTGTCAAGTCAGTCATCAGACCAAAACATAGGTAGGCCTATCAACTATTGAAGAAAGGAATGATGGCGCAAATTTCCCAAAGAATCTGCAGAGAAAGTTTGAATGGAGTGAATAGTGTTAAGTATAAAGATGTAACAGAAATAGGAAGAACTGCAAATGTTCTGTAGGCTCATAATTTCTGTTGACTCTTCTTTAAGAATTATTTTTGTTTCACCCTGGATGTGTACCAAGGTGTTTTGTTGCTGCTCCTTCCTCCTTCACTTTACCACTTGTCTTTTACAGGGAAGTAACATGGAGGAGAAGAAGAAAGGAAGGGACAGGAGAAGAGAAAGGAGAAGAGGGGGGAATGAGATAACTACTGCACTTCAGCATCATAAATGAGACGACAAAAGATGGTCACCTCATGCCAACAGATGTCCTCTATAATCAGTTTTTAGTCAACATATGTAACAGATGTAACTTGCCATCAGCTTTGGTTTAAATTTGAATTAGATATTCTAAAACTTGTGCTTTTATCCTAATTGATGGTCTAGTCATCTCATATATCAGTTGAAGAGCATTTGATTGGGCACAACAAACAATACTAATTTACTTCCTGAAGGCTTTTGGAGATGCTTAAGCAGCTTCTTCATCTCCACCAATATACAGCAAAGAGAAAACTTAATGAAAAGAGATGATGGCAGTTGGCAGCCTTGGGAACATCTGTAGTTCAGAAGTGTGTATGACTGTATGGGTTCTTCAGTTACCAAGCTGTTGACACACACACACTCAACATCTGAAATCATTACAAAGGATCTCAAAGCTGCACATGTGTTTTTAGAGAAGTTGGTGTATCACATAATTGAATGAATAGCATCTGAATACTCATTTCATACTGCATGTTCACCACTATGGATTTAAAAAGGACTATGCTACACATACAACTGTCTACATATGGTTGATAAATCCACTCTGCCCTAAACATGAATGAATATGCACTGGAATATCTCCAGACTTATAAAAAGCTTTTGAAACTGTTAATCCTGACATTACAAATTATCACAACATGCGCTCATGGGTACAGATGGCTGCACAGTTTTATTCTGGACAGACAATGATTTGTTGTTGCAAATGGACATTGGATAGAGAGCAGCATCCCATAGGACTCCATTTTGGGGTTCTTGGGTTCTTCTTCATCATTGCTTCATATTCTTTCTGCTGATGACAACTTGAACTTGTCATATTTTTTCATCATGTAGAGCTGAGACAAGCACATATTTAGAAAAATATCTTTAAATGATTCAAACGAAACCAGTTATCCCTACGGTTTGAAGAAGAAAAAACAATCAAAGAAGAATCTCAGAGGGAAAAGTTACACTGCCAAACAATTTCCTGGCGTTCCATTGGAAAGAATTGAATTAGCCAATTTCTGTCAACCAAATTACTAGGAAAGATAGATTACTGATGAGAGGTATACAAAGCATATGTTTTTTGTTTTTTTTTATATTAAAGTGACAATCTTGGCTTCATTAGCAAAATCAACTGTTGCTATGCTTTTCCTATTTTCTTTTTTCATTTTTGCATTCTTATCGATAGATTATTACATTTGGCATCTGTCAAATTCAGCTGAAACCACCTAGGTTTAGGCTTGTTGCTATGGGTTGCTGAGTCTCGAAACATTTTGAAGCAGTTTACCTGATTGCTAGTTTGTTTACCTGGCCTCTGTCAAAAGTCCAGCTAATTTCAACTTCTTTAACAGACTGATATTTTCACGCACTGATCTCTATCAATCTATGCCATCCAGCAACACACAGGTCTCACCGAAGTACATTCATAACTAGTAATTTTTATGTAGTACAAATGCACATGTGAACGCCACCATATTGCGGTGTAAAGAGCGCGTACCGTAATTAGGCACCGCAGTGCGCACTGGGCACAAACAGCCCGGCTGCCTCTGACCTGAGTCCACTTGGATCCATGGAGCTAGTGGATTTTCTAATAAACCATCTTCCATATTAAACTCTTAACTACCTGTGCTATATGTGCTGCCTTGGAATGAGAGGATGTTAAAGTTTACTGTTACTTTAGGGTGCCACCTTTGGCTTAGGATCTTTTTAGAACTGCCTGGGGGATGAAACCTTTCTTAGCTTTCATGTGCGGACTGGGAGAAGAGCTTCATTTTTGTAGCAAAACACTGGGATCAGGTTACTGGTAATTAACACATCAAAGGACTACTCAACTTTTTGGGAGCCAATATAGAGAGCCTAAGTGCCTCCCCTTCCGGTGGACCACCATGGGACCTTATTTCGGAAAAAATATGTACGGTAGTCAACGGCGAGAGACAAATAATTGTTTGATCCCGTTTGAGTTGTGCCATGAATTACACATATGATGTTTTGTCAATTTAAAAGATAATTTTGCAAGTCAAGAAAGTCGCAGTTTGTTGTAAAACTGTTGAAGTATAAGACTGTGAAAATACGTAATTAGAAAGACTACACACCCAAAAGTCGCGTAAGTGACATCATAACTTTCTCTCTCCACAAGCTACCCAGAGCCGCTGAAGCTAAGTCCCTCTCAGATAGCAGGAGTATTATACACCTCCTGGAAGGTAGACAGTAAGAACGGATTTAAACTGGTTTAGGATGGTTTTAGTACAGTGGGGGCTAACGTTAACGTGATGCCTGTGTGTTTCCTATGTTTCGTTCCATGTTGGTGTTGGTGACGTATATTGTGCGAGATGAGAGATGTAGTTCACTGAGCGGTTTCACACAAAACTAAACGTTACTGTACTGTTTCACGACAAACTGCGACTTTCTTGACTTGCAAAATTATCTTTTAAATTGACAAAGCATCATATGTGTAATTCATGGCACAATTCAAACGGGATCAAACAATTATTTGTCTCTCGCCGTTGACTACCGTACATATTTTTTCCGAAATAAGGTCCCATGGGGGACAGCGGAAGGGGAGGGACTTAGGCTCTCTATATGAAAATCATCTCTGTGTCTCTGGTGCATAAATCTACCTTGTGCGCTTGCGCTTTAGCATACAGTATGTTAAAGGACAACTCCAGTGTGCTTTGAGTTTTTGCTAATTTTTGACGTTTAACATCCCTTTAATGTTGACTGTTTTTACATGCATGTGCCACAATTAAAGATATTTTAAAATCAGTTTTGCCATACCACTCAGGCTCATTCACTCCCATTCAGTTCTAAACGGTATAGAAAACAACTCTGGAGACTTAATTCAGTCAGTACAGGTAATCCATCTCTGTGAACGAGAGGCTGCCAATTGCGTTTTGCAAAATTGCTTCAGAACGATAATATCAGGCTATTTTACATTCTTAAAGAAGTTCCGTTCACGGTTTCACATTAGTGTTCAGGAACACTGCAAGAGCTAAGACGAGACAGACTTACCACCGTTTTCTACTTGTAAACAAATATACCGCTTCCGGGTCATTACATGTCAGATTTCTGCATTTTCCACTCCAAAATAAAACTTTTAACCACTAGAACACAACAACTATAACAACTGGTCGGTCAGTTGGTCGGTCGCATGCAGCACATGTGCAATGAGTCATATTTTGGGCTCAAACATATGGGAGAGTCGTACACTTGTATTTTAACACAATACATTCGTCAAACACAAACTGTTTTATGGTTTAGTGCAATAGCCTCTTACTGTAATGTCTGACAAGGTTGGAGAACACTTTGGGAGGGGCTGCTCCTCCATGCAGAACATTTCAAGATCCTTGATATTCTTAGGTTTGCGCTTGTGGACTGCCCTCTTCAATTCAGCCCGCAGATTTTCAATAGGGTTCAAGTCCGGAGACGAGATGGCCATTGCAAAACATCGATTTTGTGTTCCCACAACCATTTCTGTGATGATTTTGGTGTATGTTTGGGGTCGTTGTCTGGTTGAAAGGTCCTTCCATGGCCAAGTCTCAACCTCCTGGCAGAGGCAACCAGGTTTTGGGCTAAAATATCTTGATAGTGGAATTCATTATGTCGTCGATCTTAACAAGATCTGGACCACTAGCAGTAAAACAGCCCCAAAGCATCAAAGATCCTCCACCATATTTCACCATGGGCATCCGGTGCTTTTCCTTGTATGCAGTCGTCTTTTGTCACCAAACATGCCGATGGTGTGCATGGTCAAAAAGTTCCATTTTGGTCCCATCTGACCACAACACACAATTTCACTTGTAGTTCCAGTGATGCTTGGCAAAGTTCAGGCGCTTCTGTTTATGGGTTGTACTCAGTAAGGGCTTCTTTCCTGCAACCCTTCCAAAGAGCTTGTTGACATGGAGGAGGCGTCTAACTGTTGATTTTGACACTTGATAACCTCAGTTTCACAACTGTGATCCTTGGGTTCCTCTTTGCCTCCCTCACCATCTTCCTCCCTGTTCATGGGGACAATATGCACATGCGTCCTCTTCCTGGTGAATTTGCAACTGTTCCAGATTTCTAAAACTTTTTGATTATTGCCCTGACTGTGCTTAGTGGTATTTTACTATCTGTCTCCTCTTGAGTTGAAAGCTCTTTGATTTTCCACAAAGTGATGGATGACAAATGGATTTTACATGTGTGCAACCTCATATTTTGATCCCAGTGAAACAGGAAATGATGAAAGCAATACAGTTTCTGGATTCTGAGATCAATAAAAAAAATAGAATTTTATTTATTTTATACAATAAATTTTGCTCATTTTCATGAAGGGTGAGAATAATTCTGGAGTTGACTATATATGTGTATGTATCATGCAATTCCTGTATGATAATTTCTGAATTTTATAATGCATCTATTAACAGTAAATGAAAAAAAAATTTACTGACATGGACTGATTGCAATTCAACACTGAATTTATTTTTTGCAGTGGGATTTCCGTCCCTCTCTGTTTCCTCGGCTGTTTTCCTCAGTGTTTGGAACAGCCAACGGAAGAAGCGTCAGACTCTGTTCTTCTTCTTCTTGGTCTGTTTGATCTCTGAAAAATAAAAGAGGACAATCAATGCATCAGTTAATCTTGATGGAAGTAGACATGAGCTACAGTATAAGCGGACCTGATGAAGAACTCCTACCTGATGTGGTGTCAGAGGATTGTTGCACCTCCTCCTTCTCCTCAGTGCCAACCAGGCTGCAGGTCAAGCCTTCCTGGACTGGAGTAATGGCAGGAGCTTCAGTAGCGAGGCTCAGAGGAACCAGAGGAGCTTCAGTATGGAGGCTCAGAGGAACCAGAGGAGCTTCAGTAGGGAGGGTCAGAGGAACCACAGGAGCTTCAGTAGCGAGGCTCAGAGGAACCACAGGAGCTTCAGTAGGGAGGCTCACAGGAACCAGAGGAGCTTCAGTAGGGAGGCTCAGAGGAACCAGAGGAGCTTCAGTAGGGAGGCTCAGAGGAACCAGAGGAGCTTCAGTAGGGAGGCTCAGAGGAACCAGAGGAGCATCAGTAGGGAGGCTCAGAGGAACCAGAGGAGCCTCAGTAGGGAGGCTCAGAGGAACCAGAGCAGCTGAACCAACAGCAGAGTCCCTTTCTGGGCTTGGTGTTGTGTCCTCTTCCAGGCCGGGCTCTTCACTCAAATCTCCATCAAGGGGGGTGGAGTTCACGGCTCCATCATCAATCATCTAGTTCCACCTAAAGAGGGAGAGAAGCCGTTTGAATTTTAGAAAAAAAAAATTTTTTTGTTGTTGTGTTGTTTTCATTTTTACTATACAGTATCTTATCCAGCTACTCGATCATACATCTGCGCAGGTCTTCTTACCTCTTTGGTGGTCAGCACTTCAGACATTTCCATGTGTTTCTGTGGCTCGAACATCACACAGATTTCCCTCACTGTGATGTTAACGATCCTGGTCAGCAGCTCTGGCCCAAAGCGTTTCAGCTTCTCCAGCAGGACGTCTGGAGTGTACTTCTCTCTGACCTTGTTCTGGATAGAAAGGACCTTCTCATCCCGGATGGAGCGGAAGAAGGCGGCCTGGCGGTCCGTGGAGGTCAGAGAGGCGGAGAGCTTATCCTCAACGGCCTTCGTGAGTCCAACGGCCAGGTCGCTGAGCTGCAGCGGGGGTACAGACGAGAGGATCGCCGGATTAATCCAGAAGCCCTGCAGCACTTTGGGTACAACCAGCATCACCACTTCCTGGGGCCCGAGGAGGCTGGAGCTGGGCTGCTGCTTCTCCATCAGGCTCCTGATGGCTTTGTCAGCCAGACGGATGATCTGAGGGTCTCTGTCAATGAGAGTCGCTCAAAATTAGCTGAAATACACATTTTCTGAAAAAACACAATTTCCCCACGGGAATCATTCAAGTTTCATCTTATCTCATAAATGTGACTTACTGAAAACAAGGACTCTTGGCTTCAGGTGAGTTGAGCACGATTCGGGCTAAAAACTCAATAACCATCATTTTCATGCTGATGTTCACCTCCCACATCTGAAACAAGAAATGGGATGCACCATTAAGATTTGACATATTTACAGGATCAATCTAGTGTTATGTGATCAATTACTCCAAACTGAGTCTTTTCATGATCTTGGTCTTACCAGCGTGAGGAGAGGCTGGACACTTTCATCAAAACCCTCGAGATCAAACCTCCACAATCTTCAAATGGAAAGAAAACAGAAGGTTCATCTTAACTGTTGCTCTATTTTCTTCTCATTAGTAACAGACTAGCTTAAAGGAATAGTTCATCCAAAAATGAAAATTCAGTCATTATCTACTCACCCCCATACCAGTAGAAAATCTGGTAAAGTTTGTTAGTCCATACAACAGATGGACAGACAGACAGAGTTAAAAAAATAACGGAAAATAACCATAAAATGGCTCCATGCAGCTCTTACAGCATAATCCAAGTCTCTTGTAGCCAAAAGATCCCAAAGTGACTTGAAAAGACCGACATTTACACCATTATGTGGCTGAAATCGCCACTCTAGCTGTTGATTTAAAAAACATCACGTTTGTGCGCACCCCGGCCTCGATAGGTAAGACTAGCTTGAATTACCAGAAACAAGACTTCTGGTTTGGCTGTTTAGCCTTCCAAATAAAAGCGCAAGATTTTAAAATAGAAATACTGTTTTAAAGCAATTACTTTGTATTTAATTGTCAAATTTAATAAGTGAGCACCCATATTAATGTTTGATGTCATAATAATAATGAAAAATGCCATAAAATGTGCCATTTTTAACTATAAACGCTGCATGTATTACACTGTGCAGAATACATACAGAACAGAGACTAAAGTGGACATCAAACATTAAACCGATTTTCTACTGGCATGGGGGTGAGTAGATAATGACTGAATTTTCATTTTTGGGTGAACTATTCCTTTAACATGAGCAGAGCTGATGATAGATTGAGTGGTGGACTGTCTGATTGTATCTCAGTAAGTCTCCGCTCCCTGAGAGATTTCTTCCCCTGCTCCACCAGCCAGTCAGTCATGTCCTCAGCTGTCAGCTCAGATGGGACCTGCTTTTGTTGCTGAAGCCTCAAAAACTGCACCATCATTTTTTTCTACAAGACAATAGAAAACATCAGATGTTCTCATGTATAATCAAAGGAGACACTTTACCAGAATTTGTCAGGTGTTTTATTTTGTGCGGGCCTGAAACAAAAGTGGTTCTTACTTGTACTTCATAGTACTTCCACTCCCAGCAGAGCTGTACAGACTCTCTGTACACCGGTACATTGAACAATACCTTTGAAGGAAATGCGATAATGTCACTCAAAAGCCTCTTATGCTACATACATACATCAGCTCAAAATCTAATAAACAATGCTCACATACCTTGATGGGTCTATAGATGACCCTTTCTCCTTCATTCCAGTCCATGGATGTTTTGTTACTGGATGACAAATCAACAGTGCAGAAACAACGACACAATAAAACCAACTACGAAACTCACAACTACAGAACAGATGTAAAAGCACTCAAACACGGTTGATACTGGTGGCTGAAATGAACTGAGGTGTTCAGGGAGAAAGTTTCTGTGGCGGAATGGACTTATTGTTGAGTCACTGGGAGTAGAATTCAGCTCTGTATGACAGACAGATTCTGTTTTGGTTCAGCTGTTCAGGCAGAGATGACCAGGGAAAATACATGTCTGGGCAAATATGATGATCAAGATCGATCAATAAGTTGCCTTTACATTTTTTATTTAATCACACAGGAAAGTCTTTTTGCAAGGCGACACTTGAATAGATGTTAATCCTGTGTTTTGACTTGGTTAGTTGCTTGGTATTGGGAGTGTAGCCTACATTGCCCTAAAAAACTTCCAGGTGTATCAGAACTTTTATAACCGTGATACAGACACTGTGTAACATTTTGGTCAACATTGCAGGATTACACAGCCCAAGTAGATGGATAAACACTCTCACATTGTTTACATGGCAACTTCTAATGCTATGGTATTATGCTGCAAGTCTGACTTCAATTCCTATTGACCGACATGTTTCCTTGTCATCTTCTCCAAAATGTTGCTTGTTGTATCACAAGCTTTAGGTCCAAGATGCACAAGCAACATTTTGAAGCTGTGGAGAAGGAAACTATTGCTTACAACAGGGATGGGATTGGCAAGCAGGACAAAATCAATGTAACCACACTGGCTATAGGAGAATAATGAAAAAATACTTACATACTTTACATTGCTTCACAACACTTCCCATGTATCATGGCCCTTATTCCTCCCTCTAACACATTACACTGAATTGATTTATTAAAAAGTAACTTTTACTTTGAGTATATTTTAAATGAGCTACTTTTCTTAGGTGTTTACACCAGTGATTTTCCTTCTGCTTAAGTAAAATCTCACCAGACGCTTCCACAAAATTCAGCATCACAGGGCTGTTAGACCCTTAGTCTTGTTATGCTATGGCCTGTAGGTTCATAATTTATAAAAACAAAATCTCAATCTTAATACTTTAGCGTTCTGGCTAACTCTGCTAACTTCAGTATGTAAACAAATCAAGTTATGCTTGAAGTCTCACAGGAAGAGAGATCTTCTGCCATTGAAAGTTCATTCTATTAATAGAATTGTAGGCCTATTTTACCAATCCCCTAAACAAGCCTGGCAGGTTTACACGTGTGCCATTAAAATTAGCCAGCGCTAGAGCTGACACAGGTTCTCATTTCCTCACTTTGAGGATAATGCTAGTCGCCTATAATTACTTAACATACTGTATGCTAAAGCATTAGCATGTGCACCAGACAGAGCTATCTACCGGAGGCACAGAGATGATTTTGGTGCTAATAGGCTACTCTCGTCATTTGCATGTTGCAAGGGCACCAATTCACCTGAGAACTGCTGGTCAGGGATTATGGCTGAAACTAGTGCCTCTAGATATACATAGACACTCAAATCATGCATGTGTTCCTGGTAGATTGCCACTTTAGCATACACTAGTGATAGAATGATAGTAGGCTCCTATTAACACTACCAAGGCCAAGAGTTTTCAAGTTTTAGAACTGAAATCGCTCAGCTTTCTAAATGTGTTGGTAGACTTTCAAAATCATGTAAGGAAATAGTGGTTATGCTTTACTTCCTTCAGTTGACAGGTAGATCGAGATATCGCTGTTGAATAGAGCAACACCAGAAACGCTCGACCAAATCTGAAGAGTGGGCGGGTCAGGAGTCTGGCACCAGGCTAGGACTGGATGCTTCTTAATCACAGTATATCTAATCCACACTCATTTGAGCCACACATACTTAAAGCCACACATACTTAAAGGTCTAAAAGTGAGATTTAGATTATATTATTCTTGTGCATATATTTTGTGATAATATGTGCTTTTTGCAATGTATTTCATTTTGGTAAATGACTGCATTTCCTATGCTAAGTTTGAAAGGAGGATTTTATTTGCAACATGAATATTCATGCAAAGAATACATAATAGGGATTTCTGTGCACTCCTACCGCTGACAATTGGTTTTCAAAGTATGCTGTCTAATGTCACTTGAATGACACTTCAATGATAGATATTCTACACCTGTACGGCAGGTGGCACACTCCTACAAATTTTAAGTGTAACTATCTGCCACTTGAGTAGGAGTTGAGTATGAAACTTGGAATTTCATGAACATTTGCATTTTAACACTCAATGATTTCCTTTTAAGTAAAACCATTTTCCTGCTTTTATTTCAGCCCAACTTTAAGAGCCGCATAATCACCACCAAGAAATGGCTGTCAATCAATAGCTGTGGGTTTTAACGTTAATTGCCTTGTCACAAAGACAGTAAACCGTAAGTACGCTGAATCTATCTGCAGAGCTGTAAGCAACAGAGAGAGCACTGCACTAACATTGTCAAGTGGAGCCAAAAAAACAATCTATGCACTGTACTGTAAGGTGCTTTGGACAGAAGCGTCCACTAAAAGGCACATATTATATTAACAAATATTGTACAAGCCAAGCCCATTTCCACTCACATTGTTGATCCAGGAGATGTAAGCACTGGCGCGGGTGAAGACGGAGGGCTTCTCGGGGTAGTTGCAGCCCATGCTGGAGCTGAAGCTCCCCACACAGTGGACGTCCCAGGAGCCGTCAGGGTTCTGGCAGTTCAGGGGGCCACCAGAATCTCCCTGAGGGGTAACAGAGCCAGACGTGATGTTCAGGCAAAGGATGGCGAAAACATTTAGAAATTCTACATATATAATAATCATTATGGCACTGTGTAAAACTATTCTAAACTGTAAGGCTGGTATATTTTCACAGGAACTCCATTTCTATATTACATGAGACTGTAGAATAAAATTTAGGGGTTGTGGGAAATGAATGTGACTCACGTTGCAGCTAGCCAGCTGTCCATCTCCTCCAGCCCAGATCATGTTCTTGGTGACCAGGCTGCCCCACCAGTCAGGCTTGGTGCAGTTAGAAGGCTGACCACAGGCAGGAGGGCCTGCTGCAGGATGTCAGCGATGGGACCTCCAGCTGTGGAAAAGAACTGGGCATTCAAAGTTAGCGCTGTAGTCAACACCACCTTAATCGAGTCCAAGTCAATTCCAAGACCAGGTCCAGTTGAGTTCAAGTCAAGACCAGGTCCAAAGGGCATTGAGACCAAGTCAAAGCCAAGACCAAAATAGGCAATAAACAGTGTACATGTCTTTCCAAATGTAAAAATAAAGCTTAAGGAGTTTCTTAAGGATCAACATTTATTTATTTAATTATGACTAATATGGTCCTCCATAATAGATTGTTTCTCCTTTCTGAGTTTGTTGTCATTTAGTTTATATTATTATATAACTTTTTTTGTTCATCATCTTATTTAATCTGTATTTATAAGATGCAGTAGGCTATTTAATTTTTCCTGCCATTGTATGTTTCATAATTTTTTGTGCAAATACTCACTACTACTAAACTAATTAACTTACTTGCATACACATTTATAAACAATCCTCAGACAGGAACTCTAACGTAAATTTCCCAGAATACAACACGGCCCTGACGTCCTGGCGCGGTGTTGCTAGGACAACAAAAAACAAAACACCTGAGGAAAGCATCAAGTGTGCATGGCGGCTAATTCGCGTCTGTCGAACAAAACAAGTTTAAATGAATTAGTTAATATAAACGTATTCACGAATATAAGGACTAGAGAGCTGCGTAGCGAACTGCGCAACGAACATGGTAAATTTGCGCGGCCAAACTGAAGTCAGAGTTAGCTTGACTCCGTTCTTCGTTAGCTGTGAACAGAGCAGTCACGACTTAGCGTCAAGTTAACACAACTCTTACCGTTTGCCAACTGATTCGGCTGTATTTGGTTTGTTTGGTCGCTTGACTTTTTTCTCTGTCTCTCTCCCAGGCTTCAATGAGCCAGAGGCGCAACTGGACGCGCAACCAGCAGCAGAGAATAATGTCTCAGCGTCAGTGTCAGGAGGAGCAGAGACTACTGCAGACCAAACGCATTGACAGAGAGAAGCAGATGGAAGCCGGTGTGATGAATGAAGAGAGATCTGAGAGGAAGAGACATCTGCGTAAGGTTCAGGACGAGCTACAGGAAAGGCAGATCGAGGGCGCTCTTCTAAAGGTATTTATTCATTATTAAAGGCATTTCTCAATAGGATTTGATTTATCTACCCGTTATGCTACATAGGTGAACGCTCACCTACAAACCCGTAACGTAGGTAAGTTAGTTAACAACTTGGCACTCCCCATCATTGTTTTGTTGACTGAAGTCCTTGTCACCTGCAGGAGGCCCAACAATAAGTTTGGTATCCCAGAACCACCCATCTCTATATTAGCTCTTGGCACTGGGCAGACACACATTTGCCTACATTATGCTTTACACTACATATTACACTACACTGCATAGGCTTATTCTTTTGGCTTGAATTAGTCTGCACAGCAGTTCAGTAACTACACTACACTAGCAAAGAATAGACTAAACTATGTAATGTATGTATGGTTTACTACCATTCAGCAGTAGAGGCTTAAAGTTCAATGGCTGCCAAGTATACCATCCTATTGAAGCCAAGAGGAGAACTGATACTGCGGGCTTGTTAAGGCCCACTCAATGAATTTCTGAAACTTTATTGGACTCCTGACAAACAAATGAATAAAACCACTAATTGCTCTCTGCATAATCAGAGCAAATACATACATACCATTTCATGAAAATCTTTTGAAAAAGATAGTTTGTACATTATATATCCACAGGTTGTCCCAGAATTTAGGGGCCCTGACTATGAATGCCAAATCACCTTTTGTCTTTAATCTAAACTTTGGAACAGTTAAAAGGAGTTTTATTTGTAGATCTAAGGCAGCTCTTCTGTAGATAGGAAGTTAAAACTCTGTAATATAGGGTGTTACCAAGCCATTTATTGTATTTTGTGCTTTGTTGTTTTCAATAAAATCTTACGATCTTACAAATGGAAGCCAGTGTTGCAACAGTGCATGATGATTATGATTCCTGAAAAAGTACCTGTAATTGTAGTGCAGAGATTAAAATGCATGTTGATCTGATTAGTTACTTCGCTTTTGTAATCTGATTCCATAACCTAAGGATTACAGTTACTTCCCAACACTGTCAATTACATGTAGATAATCCAAGTCAAAACTGATTGACTTGCAGGCAGAGGAGGAGAGAATGAACAGGGAAAAGCAACTTGAACAAGAAGAGAGAATGGCAAAAGAGCTGGCCCGCATCAACTATGAGAAGCAAAGAGATGAAAAAATGAGGCAGTATATAAAAGAGAACAGGTATGCACACTTATATTGTCATTACCTTGACCTACATTATGGGTAAGTGTACAAACTCAGCTCTTTGATTGGAAGACCTTGCTTCTGTGTAATCATTATCTGCTTTGGTCTTTTTCATTCCTATCATCGCCAAATGTACATTTTTTTATGTTTTTTTTTTAAATGTATTATTATTTTCAGCATTGAGCTTCGAGAATTGGAGGTGAAGCTCAAGTCTGCATATCTGAACAGGGAAAGAGCTGCACAGATTGCTGAGAAGGAGGCTATGAGTTTTGAGACCATGGTGAGATCTGTCTTTATTTTGGCTGTTTTTCATTTCCGAGCTGCCAATTGGCAAACGTCGATTCCATTCTTTGGATTACATTCTCTCCTCAGGACAAACTATCTCTTGTCTGCAGTAAAACCAGACTCATTTCTTCACATTGTAGCTTTTGAAAGACAGAGATTCAGTGTCAACAAGTGTAGAAAATATCAGGAACTGTAATGACTAACATTCAATTCAATTCAATTCAATGATGCTTTAGCTAGCTAACATTAACTGAGAGATGTTGGGCAGTTTCAAGTTTTGATATGTTTTTGAGAGAAGGTAACCTGTTTGATCAGCTTTATGCAGCTGCTTCACAAAACTAAGGATTGGAGCATAATAGGTGCCTATTGTTACTGAAGCAAGTTAACTATGGCACACCTCATTTATTTATTTATTTATTTATTTATTGAGACTCCGGCTACTACTGCTTGACCATTTGCATAGACGAAAACTGAAATATTATTCATGTGATTAATGGAATTATTTGCTAACCATGCAATGGACAGTTACTTCAAAACATCAAAAACAGTTAAAATTGTGCAAAACCTACTTGAAACTGAACCCAGCTCAAAAATGACGTATTACCTAGCACTACTGCCTGTACTACCTTGTTGTGGAGTCACTATTCATCATCACTGTTGAATCTCTCCACAAAGCATATGGCTGCACCAGCACCGACGATTACTCTTCATTACGCACGTGTCAGGAGGCTTTGTTCTTTATAATGGCTGTGATAGTTTTCTGCTTCCTGCTTTTTACCTGAATTATTTTAATACAAGGGTGATAAATGCTACAAGGAAGTGGCAAGGAACCATTATGTCATGTCAGCCGATCTGGCCCCTGCAGCCGGTCTGTCCTGTAGAGGGCGACTGTGTGCCTGTCAGCTATAGACCAGACATATTTATGAGTTTGGCAGGTTGAACATTCTGTGCTGCGCGAATAAGACTAGGCCGAAAACAATTGTTTAGTAAAAAAAAATTCCCTGTTAAATGGACAAACAAATAAATACATTCCCTTGCACCCAACATGTATCATGGGCATAAAGATTGATAGAAACTGGATGAGAATAGTTGGAATCCTGACTCTGGTATTGACCACAAGTATATATTGTTTTGTTTTGAGGCTTACTGACTGTACCTCTTTTCCTCTGACATTAGCGTCAGGAGGCAGACTTTGCTCGCAAGATGAAGAGCGAACATGAGCGAGCGGCCACTGAGCAGCAGAAGCTGGAGCAGAAGCACCATGAGGAGCTGCTGCAGTACCAGAGGGAGCTGGAGCAGCAGCTCGTGGAGCAGGAGCGCAAGAGACAAGAGGCTTACGAGGAGTTCCTCAAGGAGAAGCTCATGGTTGATGAAATTGTCAGGAAGATTTACGAGGAGGATCAGATGTGAGCACGCAGCCACGCCCACACACGCATTTTTCTTGCTAATCATTACAGTCAAGGGATAACTGTGGAAAGAGATTAGTGCCAGCAGGGATTTGGTTTGAATGATGAAGATTTGCATGAATCTGAATTTGTTATCCCCATATTGAACTGGTGAATTAAAAAAATGGAAATAAGTTAATTCAATCATTTAATTTATAAGGCACGATTTGAAATTGAATGCAGTGGCTTGATATTGAATGGGATTAAATTAAAATTTTTAATTAAAATTTGCAAATCTTGCCATTTGTCCCATTCACATTCATGGCATTGCATTTAATTTCAAATTGTGCTTTACAGATTCAGTTATTGAATTCATTTATTCAACAAATCCATGTCTTTAAAAATTCAACAGTTCAATATGAGCATGACAAATTTAGATTCATGCAATTCAAATCCAATCTCTGCTGGCACTAATCTCTTTCCTATACTAAGTCCGAGTGTTGGAACGGTGTCAGAAATAATTGCTGTAGTGTAATTTGCTTGTTGCAAAATGAATGTCTTTTCTTGCAGGGAGAGACAGCTGAAACTGGAGAAGGTGAAAGCCACTCAGCAGTACATTGAAGAGTTCAAGAGACAGCAGGTTGAGTGGAGACGCATGGAGCGAGCGAAGATGGAAGCTGAGAACAGACGCATCAAGGAGTTTGCAAGCTATCAGCAGCAGATGGAAGAGAGCAGGATGTCCAAGATGAGAGAGAGAGAGCAAGCAAAACAACAGCTTCATAAAGTGGTAAGCGAACAATTCTCTCCAACTCCCATCCCTCCATCCAAGAATGATTTATTCCTTGGTTTGACTGTTTTCTTCCCTCCTCATAGCTCACTGAGAAGATTGAGATGGACAGGCAGCAGCGTGAAGAGATGGAGCGAGTCCGGGAGGAACTTTGTTTGGAGGAACAAGCAGAAGCTACCAGGCAGAAGGAGATCGTGAGGATGTTTATTTTACTACCTCAGTTTTCAAAAATCCAAACCACATTTTTAGCCACGTTTTCAAATGTCTTTTCAAGAGTATCCTTATGATATCTGACACTCCATGAACTCCTGTTAATTTATCTTATTTGCACCTGAATCCTGTGCATTTATTCTGGAATTTCTTCTAACAGGAGGAGATGGAGAAGAAAATCAGACAAAGGCTGATGTTGCAGCAGACCTGCCAGGACCAAATGGCATTCAAACAGATGCGGAAGCAGGCAGAGAAAGAGGAAGAAGAGGCTTTCCGCCAAATGATGATGGCCAAGTTTGCGGAGGACGATCGCATAGAGCAGATGAATGCCCAAAAACGACGCATGAAGCAACTTGAGCACAGACGGGAGGTGGAGAAACTAATAGAGGACAGAAGACGGCAGCATGAGGCTGACAAGGTACAGTTGGTTACAGGCCTTGCTCTCTGTACGCATGATCGGAAATATTCTACATTAAGAATAATGTGGTGCTGTTGGAACTTTTTTGCAAACTACAGTAGGTGTCCATTGATACTGATAGTATTGGCCCTTTTACTTTTACTTTGTATAAGTGAAGGCCACAGATACCAAGAACCAAGTTCCATCACCGCAGCATTTGATGTTTAGTCTTAAAAAATAGTACAATACGTTCAAAGTTTTTTTCCTCAGTTTCCCATAGCAATGTAGCTTCCTCATGAGACAAAAAATTGGTCATTAATCTATTTCTGATGGATCCCAACATGACAAGAGAACTAGTATTTTCATTTGCCTGACCTCATGGGCAAGACTAAACTTATGCAAAGAATATGTTTTATTGAATGTACATGGGTCAATATCAAGAGAAATAATCCTACCAATATGGTGCACCTCTAGTGTTGTCGTCTTTTAATTGTAATGTCACTTTTAAATGGCTTGCTCTGATGAATGGCAATTTGATCACTTTCCCCCCCCAAGGAGCTCGAGGCTAAAGAGAGAGCGATTGAGCAGGAGAGGGAGGCGCTGCGTCGACAGATAATTGAAGAGGAGAGGCAACGACTTCTTAAACACCATGCAACTAAACTCCTTGGATATTTACCTAAGGTATGAGGCTGCATGAATAATTCTATACAGGTTCATATGTTCTGTAGTTGAAGCATGCATGTACAGGATATGCATGTGTGTGACTGTCAGTGTAACTGTTTTCAGGGCTTGCTCCGAGAGGATGACCTCGAGCACTTTGATGAGGACTTCAGGAGCAACTTTCAGAAACGTCAGGCGAATATCTTCTCTGAGGAAGGCTGGGGAGGCGATGAATAACTTTCATTTTAAAAGTTTTATGCTATACCACTAGATGGCAGTCTAAGCTTGAAGTGAAAAAATTAAGTTCCAATTTTTAGTGGCAGCAAAGCCCTCAAGATATCATAGCATATGTTGATTCAGTAACAATAAAATTATTTCATCTTATTTTGTAACAAACTTGTCTTTATTAGGATACTATTGGACAGACATCAACATCACTCCAAACAATTACCAAAATAAAATTCACAGCTTTTCTGAGGTTTTCTGGTGGCTGAACGTGATAATGGGAAGGAATTAAGATCCGATCTTGCCTTGTTATGCTGTCACACTAATCAAATGCAGGAGAGTGGACTACCCTCCTGTACTCCACTACACACACACATCTCTATAAATATCCATTAACATGCATATCTAACAGGGTTGCTTTCTTTGTCCAAGAAATGAAATGCTGAATCTTCCACTGCTCTATGACTTCCCCCAGTCAAGAGCTGTCATGAATTCCTCTTCTGTGAACGACAACAGCTTGGCAGCTTCAAAGTGCATCTGCTCCGAGTAAGAAAACACTCACAATTAGACTCTGATTAAAAAGTAATTCGCTTTGATACACTGTTAACTCTCTTGCGTACAGAAACTTACTTTTTGTCTTTTGAGAATGTCTATCAACTTGAGCTGTTTCTTAAAACCCACAATGAGTTCTGCTTTCTGCTTTTTTAGCATGTTGTTTTCAGCAAGTAGATTTTCTTTGTTCTGATGATCCTCATTTATCTTGTCCTTATTAGATAGAAAAAGAGACTGAAATTAGTACAAGATTAGCAGAACTGAAAATCTGCATTCTGGGGCCTCAATTACCAAAGTACTTGAATTACATCTTCATAATGATCAAGAGGATTTCTGAAAAACATGCGTATGCATTATTTATGAGATGAACTGCACTTATTTAAGGTTACATACACGTACCTCAGGCTTATGTATGTGTCATATAAAGCACAAACTAACTACACTTCCAACGCATGTGAACAAGCTCAACTGCAGCTGCGGCCAAATGACTTCACTTATAAAGAGCTCAATCTGTCAGATCCAATATATGGAAGACTTCCTATATCAGATTTGTTAGCATCAAAGGCAGAATATGAACAACTTTAAAGGAAAATATTATCAAGTCTAGCAACATATGATATGAACTGTTTAGCACATTTTTGACAGTAAGGAAATTTAGCTCACGACAACATTTTTAACCCACATTTTGTGCTATTTTTACTCACATTTGGGATTTCCACATTCATATACATTCTACAATATCTTTTCCAGTTAAGATGGAGCACTTTCTGTAAATCAAGCAATCTAATTTTTCAAACATTGTGACAAGAAACAATGTCATTTAAATCCGCATCTTTACCCACCAGGTGTTTTAATAATTGAAACTACTTTCACACTTGAATATCTCCAGTATTTAAACATAGTGTGTGTTTATCTGGTAACTTACTTACCTTATTCATCTGCTTCATCTTATTCAGCTGAGCCTTTAACCTCTCCACCTCCTCCAAGGATCTGTTCAGACGGACCTCTACAGTGTTGTGGTTGCCTGCTGCTTGTTTGTGGGATCTGTTCAAACTTTCTATTTCCTGCAGAGAACATAAGCAACTATTAACAAGCACTGCCTAAGTTGTGTAAGTGCATCAGGCGTGTGCATTTTTTGATTTTGTACATCACAAGTATTGGACGAATATCAGATTTTACCATCTTTCACTGAAAATGAATCTTACCTGTTTTGCAGTCTATCATATTGTCAATCTTTACATAATATCCTTTAAAAATCCTTGACACTTTACACTGTACCTCAGACGGTAATCTGTCACTGACACAAACCTTTTGTAAACCAGCCACTTGCAGTTGGAGACCATCACATTTTCTGCCGGACTCCTCCGCTAAAGTTCTGTGCTTCTCTATCTGTGCTTGCTGAATGTTTGTGGTCTTCTGCAGTCTGGCTCGGTCCTCCGCAATCTCCTTTATTTTTGTGCTAAGCTTAGCGTTTTCATCATCCTGCAACAACAGAGACACGATCTTAAGTACATACAATATCCTTAAAAGTGATCTGCTCCTTCAACATATGAGCTTAAAATGATGGATTAGAAACAAGGATCTACAGAATATGCAAAAGATAATGCAACCACCAATGTAACGTCCTCTTGATTTGGTGCTTATTTCCAAGCATGGATTAGATTGGGGGAAGAGGGGACAAATTTAGATCCTGGTGTGTTAAGGGACTCTTAACACGCCTGTCTTTAGAATGATTGTCCACAAGCTGTAACTGGTTTTCTCAAACATATATGTGTCAAATTTGTTTCCACCCTGTGCTGCACTTGTTGGTTGGGTAGTTGCCGTTAATTTTTTCAGTCAACAGAGCTGAGAGTGACGCTCTGTCCCCCTCTGCTGATACACAGGAGCTTCTTACAGGAGCTTGCTTACTCATTAGTTTTGAAGTATCTTACTCATGCATGCTTGCTGACATGACTTGAACCCCAGTATCTCCTGTTTACTGGACTAGTGCTTTATCCAACTAAGCCACCTCTCCAAACCATCTGCCATCTGCATCATATTACTTGGTTTGATATCATTTTTATGGAGTTTCTGCCTTATTAGATAGTACACAGTGATAAGTGATAGGGAATACAGGGGAAGGAGGGGGATAACCTGCAACAAAGGTCATTGTCCAGATTCAAACCTATTGTGAGTACATGGTCACACTCAGCCAGACTGATAGTTTTAGTTTAGTCATTGTTATCTGTAAATTTACAATACCTTCTTACAACATTCATATGATATTCGATCCAGTTCCTCTTGCATAATCCGTAGTTTTGCCTTCAGAACGCGTATCTGAGCATCTGAAATGACAAAAAAAAACAGAACAATGAGCAAAATCAGATATAAAGTGCCTGGAGGGTAGTTTTCAATCCCCCAAAAAACTTTTGCAAAATTATTTGTTAACTTATTTGTTACCTGATCCCACGGTGTCTCCAGCGCTGGACGCATCATCCACAACATTTTCATGACTGCTGGGATCGTTCAGCTTCTCCTCCATGCTGCGTATGGTCTTTGCCAGGGAATAATCTGCTGAGTCTTCAACAGCTGCCATATCATCAACATGACATAACTTTGGTGTTCTGAAACAAAGCAAATATGAAACCTTTTAGGGCTCATTTGAAGAACTTTGATGC